>NW_025245452.1:0-2631 GCF_018294505.1 Triticum aestivum
TGTTGCCGTTGTGTGAACCGGAAGACCAAGTTTGACTCAACATTCTCCCCCTCAAACTTGTCGAAGGATCTTGGTGTCGATGATCCCGACCTTGTCGCGCAGCTCCTGGAACCGGACACGACCAAGTGACTTGGTCAGGATGTCCGCCTTCTGTTCACCAGTCCTAATGAACTCCACGATCACCGAGCCTTTCTCGACGCAGTCACGTATGAAGTGATAGCGGAGATCGATGTGTTTGCTGCGGTCGTGAAGCACTGGATTCTTGCAGAGGGAAATCGCCGACTTGTTGTCGACGAAGATGAGCGCAGGGCGGTGTGTAAGTGCGTCTAGTGCCACCCCTAGTTGGTTTTGGAGTATTGACGACAAAGTTGGTTGAGGGACTAATGCGTTTATGAGAATTGCAGGATAACGCAGGTAATGTCCCTCATTGATTCGGTTTACCTACCGGAGATGACCCCTAAAAATGTATGAAGACATTGAAGACAATGGTGGTATGAGAAAATATTCATATTGAAGACTATGACATGAGAAGACATTATGTGAAGACTATGGAGCGCGAAGACTGTGTGGTTTCGTTGTCTCCTTTTCTTCTTTGTTGAGTCATAGGAACCATCGTACTGTTAAGTGGGGTCCAAGTGAACTAAGTGAGAGTGACCGAAGTGATGCTCAACCCAAATCCTATGTCTTCGAGCGAAGACAATGAGAGCAAATCTTATCCAGAGCTGGATGAGTCAGCTTTGCTTGTAGCCCAAGTAAAGTTGCCGCGTGTGTTTGAAATCTGACCGTTGGAACACGTGTCAGTTCCTTAGTGACCCAGGGTCATTTCGGACAAATCAGGTCGGGTTGCCTAGTGGCTATAAATAGCCCACCCCCTACACCATAAATTGGTGGCTGCTCAGAGTTTGTACATGGCTTTTGTCGTTTGAGAGCAACCCACCTCGAAGCATTTAAGAGAGAGAGAAATCCTTGCGAGGACAAAGCCCAAAAACCCAGAGCCAAAGAGTGTTAGGCATCACTGAAGTCTTTCTGTCTGTGTGACCTGAAGACTTATTACACTTGAGGACTGTGAATCCTCCAGCCGGTTAGGCGTCGCGTTCTGAGCATCCAAGAGTCATTGTGGATTGCCGGTGAACGAAGTCTGTGAAGGTTTGGAAGTCTCCCTTGAAGACTTACCGGAGTGATTGGGCGAGGATTGGGTGTCCTTAGCTCAAGGGGAATAAGGTGAAGACACGGTCTTCTGAGTTAAATCTCAGCCTCCCTAACCAGACGTACAGTTGTCACAGCAACTGGAACTGGTCTAACAAATCCTGTGTCTTCAACAAGCGACTGGTTCTATCCCCTCCCAACCTTACTTAAGTTTGTCTTTGTGAAGTCATTGCCTATCTGTGTATCTGTTTGACTTCATTGCTTGACTACTACTATTGATTGGCTTCATACTATCTTCCATCCTGATCCTTACTACCTAGCTGCTATTAGTCCTGTACTTTCACATAATTGCATACTTGACTATGGCTTTCTTAGTGTAGTTTATCTTCTGCTGCATACTAATTAGGTCATTTCTATTGTTGGTCTTCGAAACTTCTAAGTTTTGAAGACTTTCATAAAAATCGCCTATTCACCCCCGCTCTAGTCAATACTAGCACTTTCAATTGGTATCAGAGCAAGGTACTCCCTTGTTCTGTGTGATTCGGTTTAACCACCTGGAGTTTCAGCTATGTCGACCGCAGGGATAATCAAGGTCTCCGCTGCTTGCCCCGTGTTCGATGGAACTGAATATCCCTACTGGAAGAATAAGATGCGTATGCATCTTGCAGCCATTGATGTCGACCTCTGGTATGTCGTCAAGAATGGCGTTCCCAAAACTGGTGAAGGTGTCACCCCCACTGATGTCAAGAAGTTCATTCAACTGGACTCTACTGCAAAGAACATCATCTGTGGTCATCTGACCAAAGGACAGTATGGCCGTGTGAGTGCTCTGGAAACGTCGAAGCTAGTCTGGGACTGGCTATCCAAGGTTAACGAAGGTGTCTCAACCTAGAGAGATCAAATAATCAATGTTCTTCGCAACCTCTTCAACCGCTTCAAGAGAAACGACAACGAAAATGTCCAGCTCACGTTTGATCGCCTCACTGACATCACAAATGAACTTCAAGCTCTTGGTGCAACTGAGATTACCAAGCATGAAATCGTCAAGACATTGCTGAGATCACTTGACAGCTCCTTTGACACCCTTGCCCTCATGATACAAGAACGTCCTGACTTCAAGTCACTCGATCCGTCTGATATACTTGAGAGGCTCAACACACATGAGTTCCAGCTATCTGAGAAAAGAGATATCTATGGCCCAAACTATGACCGAACTCGCGCCTTGAAGGCAAAAGTTGTTTCCTCATCTGAAGAAGAATCTGACTGCAGTTCTAAAGATCCTGAAGACATTGGAAAGGAACTTGCTATGCTTGTGAAGAAGTTCCAGAAGTTCACTAAGAAGAAAGGCTTCAGAAAGTCTTCACGATCCAGCTCAAGGAATGTTGAAGCTTCCACCCATGACCACAAAAAGAGAACCTGCCACAAGTGCAAGAAACCTGGTCACTACATATCTGAGTGTCCATAGTGGGACAATGAGAAGAAGAA
>NW_025245453.1:0-2631 GCF_018294505.1 Triticum aestivum
TGTTGCCGTTGTGTGAACCGGAAGACCAAGTTTGACTCAACATTCTCCCCCTCAAACTTGTCGAAGGATCTTGGTGTCGATGATCCCGACCTTGTCGCGCAGCTCCTGGAACCGGACACGACCAAGTGACTTGGTCAGGATGTCCGCCTTCTGTTCACCAGTCCTAATGAACTCCACGATCACCGAGCCTTTCTCGACGCAGTCACGTATGAAGTGATAGCGGAGATCGATGTGTTTGCTGCGGTCGTGAAGCACTGGATTCTTGCAGAGGGAAATCGCCGACTTGTTGTCGACGAAGATGAGCGCAGGGCGGTGTGTAAGTGCGTCTAGTGCCACCCCTAGTTGGTTTTGGAGTATTGACGACAAAGTTGGTTGAGGGACTAATGCGTTTATGAGAATTGCAGGATAACGCAGGTAATGTCCCTCATTGATTCGGTTTACCTACCGGAGATGACCCCTAAAAATGTATGAAGACATTGAAGACAATGGTGGTATGAGAAAATATTCATATTGAAGACTATGACATGAGAAGACATTATGTGAAGACTATGGAGCGCGAAGACTGTGTGGTTTCGTTGTCTCCTTTTCTTCTTTGTTGAGTCATAGGAACCATCGTACTGTTAAGTGGGGTCCAAGTGAACTAAGTGAGAGTGACCGAAGTGATGCTCAACCCAAATCCTATGTCTTCGAGCGAAGACAATGAGAGCAAATCTTATCCAGAGCTGGATGAGTCAGCTTTGCTTGTAGCCCAAGTAAAGTTGCCGCGTGTGTTTGAAATCTGACCGTTGGAACACGTGTCAGTTCCTTAGTGACCCAGGGTCATTTCGGACAAATCAGGTCGGGTTGCCTAGTGGCTATAAATAGCCCACCCCCTACACCATAAATTGGTGGCTGCTCAGAGTTTGTACATGGCTTTTGTCGTTTGAGAGCAACCCACCTCGAAGCATTTAAGAGAGAGAGAAATCCTTGCGAGGACAAAGCCCAAAAACCCAGAGCCAAAGAGTGTTAGGCATCACTGAAGTCTTTCTGTCTGTGTGACCTGAAGACTTATTACACTTGAGGACTGTGAATCCTCCAGCCGGTTAGGCGTCGCGTTCTGAGCATCCAAGAGTCATTGTGGATTGCCGGTGAACGAAGTGTGTGAAGGTTTGGAAGTCTCCCTTGAAGACTTACCGGAGTGATTGGGCGAGGATTGGGTGTCCTTAGCTCAAGGGGAATAAGGTGAAGACACGGTCTTCTGAGTTAAATCTCAGCCTCCCTAACCAGACGTACAGTTGTCACAGCAACTGGAACTGGTCTAACAAATCCTGTGTCTTCAACAAGCGACTGGTTCTATCCCCTCCCAACCTTACTTAAGTTTGTCTTTGTGAAGTCATTGCCTTTCTGTGTATCTGTTTGACTTCATTGCTTGACTACTACTATTGATTGGCTTCATACTATCTTCCATCCTGATCCTTACTACCTAGCTGCTATTAGTCCTGTACTTTCACATAATTGCATACTTGACTATGGCTTTCTTAGTGTAGTTTATCTTCTGCTGCATACTAATTAGGTCATTTCTATTGTTGGTCTTCGAAACTTCTAAGTTTTGAAGACTTTCATAAAAATCGCCTATTCACCCCCGCTCTAGTCAATACTAGCACTTTCAATTGGTATCAGAGCAAGGTACTCCCTTGTTCTGTGTGATTCGGTTTAACCACCTGGAGTTTCAGCTATGTCGACCGCAGGGATAATCAAGGTCTCCGCTGCTTGCCCCGTGTTCGATGGAACTGAATATCCCTACTGGAAGAATAAGATGCGTATGCATCTTGCAGCCATTGATGTCGACCTCTGGTATGTCGTCAAGAATGGCGTTCCCAAAACTGGTGAAGGTGTCACCCCCACTGATGTCAAGAAGTTCATTCAACTGGACTCTACTGCAAAGAACATCATCTGTGGTCATCTGACCAAAGGACAGTATGGCCGTGTGAGTGCTCTGGAAACGTCGAAGCTAGTCTGGGACTGGCTATCCAAGGTTAACGAAGGTGTCTCAACCTAGAGAGATCAAATAATCAATGTTCTTCGCAACCTCTTCAACCGCTTCAAGAGAAACGACAACGAAAATGTCCAGCTCACGTTTGATCGCCTCACTGACATCACAAATGAACTTCAAGCTCTTGGTGCAACTGAGATTACCAAGCATGAAATCGTCAAGACATTGCTGAGATCACTTGACAGCTCCTTTGACACCCTTGCCCTCATGATACAAGAACGTCCTGACTTCAAGTCACTCGATCCGTCTGATATACTTGAGAGGCTCAACACACATGAGTTCCAGCTATCTGAGAAAAGAGATATCTATGGCCCAAACTATGACCGAACTCGCGCCTTGAAGGCAAAAGTTGTTTCCTCATCTGAAGAAGAATCTGACTGCAGTTCTAAAGATCCTGAAGACATTGGAAAGGAACTTGCTATGCTTGTGAAGAAGTTCCAGAAGTTCACTAAGAAGAAAGGCTTCAGAAAGTCTTCACGATCCAGCTCAAGGAATGTTGAAGCTTCCACCCATGACCACAAAAAGAGAACCTGCCACAAGTGCAAGAAACCTGGTCACTACATATCTGAGTGTCCATAGTGGGACAATGAGAAGAAGAA
>NW_025245454.1:0-2631 GCF_018294505.1 Triticum aestivum
AAACATCTTTGAAGTCCCGATTCTAAGCCGTTAAGCATGGTGCACTTAAACTATCAAGTAGTCATCATATTGAGCTAGCCAAACGTTCATAACGTCTGCATCTGCTCCTGCAATAGGTCCGTCACCTAGCGGTGCATCAAGGACATAATTCTTCTGTGCAGCAATGAGGATAAACCTCAGATCGCGGATCAAATCCGCATCATTGCTACTAACATTTTTCAACACAATTTTCTCTAGGAACATATCAAAATAAACATATGAAAGCAACAACGCAAGCTATTGATTTTACAACATAATTTGCAAAATACTATCAGGACTAAGTTCATGATAAATTTAAGTTCAATTAATCATATTACTTAAGAACTCCCACTTAGATAGACATCCCTCTAATCCTCTAAGTGATCACGTGATCCAAATCAACTAAACCATGTCCGATCATCACGTGAGATGGAGTAGTTTCATCGGTGAACATCATTATGTTGATCATATCTACTATATGATTCACGCTCGACCTTTCGGTCTCCGTGTTCCGAGGCCATATCTGCATATGCTAGGCTCGTCAAGTTTAACCTGAGTATTCCGCGTGTGCAACTGTTTTGCACCCGTTGTATTTGAACGTAGAGCCTATCACACCCGATCATCACGTGGTGTCTCAGCACGAAGAACTTTCGCAACGGTGCATACTCAGGGAGAACACTTCTTGATAATTTAAAGAGAGATCATCTTATAATGCTACCGTCAATCAAAGCAAGATAAGATGCATAAAAAGATAAACATCACATGCAATCAATATAAGTGATATGATATGGCCATCATCATCTTGTGCTTGTGATCTCCATCTCCGAAGTACTGTCATGATTTCTATCGTCACCGGCATGACACCATGATCTCCATCATCTTGGTCTATATCAATGTGTCGTCACATGGTCGTCTCGCCAACTATTGCTCTTGCAACTATTGCTATCGCATAGCAATAAAGTAAAGCAGTTAGTTGGCGCTTGCATCTTATGCAATAAAGAGACAACCATAAGGCTTTTGCCAGTTGCCGATAACTTTAACAAAACATGATCATCTCATACAACAACTTATATCTCATCACGTTTTGACCATATCACATCACAACATGCCCTGCAAAAACAAGTTAGACGTCCTCTACTTTGTTGTTGCATGTTTTACGTGGCTGCTACGGGCTTAAGTAAGAATCAATCTCACCTACGCATCAAAACCACAACGATAGTTTGTCAAATAGACTCCGTTTTAACCTTCGCAAGGACCGGGCGTAGCCATACTTGGTTCAACTAAAATTGGAGAGACAGTCGCCCGCAAGCCATCTATGTGCAAAGCACGTCGAGGGAACCGGTCTCGCGTAAGCGTACGCGTAAGGTTGGTCCGGGTCGTCTCGTCCAACAATACCGCCGAACCAAAATATGACATGCTGGTAGGCAGTATGACTTGTATCGTCCACAACTAACTTGTGTTCTACTCGTGCATATAACATCAACATCATTAACCTGGCTCTGATACCACTGTTGGGTTTCGTAGTAATTTCAAAATTTTCCTACGCGCACACAGGATCATGTGATGCATAGCAACGAGGGGAGAGTGTTGTCTACGTACCCAACGCAGACCGACTGCGGAAGCGATGACACGACGTAGAGGAAGTAGTCGTACGTCTTCACGATCCAACCGATCAAGCACCGAAACTACGGCACCTCCGAGTTCGAGCACACGTTCAGCTCGATGACGATCCCCGGACTCCGATCCAGCAAAGTGTCGGGGAAGAGTTCCGTCAGCACGACGGCGTGGTGACGATCTTGATGAACTACAGCAGCAGGGCTTCGCCTAAACTCCGCTACAGTATTATCGAGGAATATGGTGGCAGGGGGCACCGCACACGGCTAAGGAATCGATCACGTGGATCAACTTGTGTCAACTTGTGTGTTTAGAGGTGCCCCTGCCTCCGTATATAAAGGAGGAGAGGAGGGAGGCTGGCCGGCCAAAGGGGGGAAGGCGCAGGAGAGTCCTACTCCCACTGGGAGTAGGATTCCCCCTTCAATCCTAGTCCAACTAGGATTCCTCGGAGGGGAAGGGAGAGAGGGGGGCCGGCCACCTTCTCCTAGTCCTAATAGTACTAGGGGAGGGGGAAGAGGCGCAGCCACCTTGGGCTGCCCCTTTTCTCCTTTCCACTAAGGCCCATGAAGGCCCATATGGCTCCCGGGGGGTTCCGGTAACCTCCCGGTAACCCGGTAAAATCCCGATTTCACCCGGAACACTTCCGATGTCCAAACATAGGCTTCCAATATATCAATCTTTACGTCTCGACCATTTCGAGACTCCTCGTCATGTCCGTGATCACATCCGGGACTCCGAACAACCTTCGGTACATCAAAATGCATAAACTCATAATATAACTGTCATCGTAACCTTAAGCGTGCGGACCCTACGGGTTCGAGAACAATGTAGACATGACCGAGACATGTCTCTGGTCAATAACCAATAGCGGGACCTGGATGCCCATATTGGCTCCTACATATTCTACGAAGATCTTTATCGGTCAGACCGCATAACAACATACGTTGTTCCCTTTGTCATCGGTATGTTACTTGCCCGAGATTCGATCGTCGGTATCCA
>NW_025245455.1:0-2631 GCF_018294505.1 Triticum aestivum
AGTAGGATTCCCCTTTCCTAGTCCCACTAGGAAGGAGGAAGGGGGAAGGAAAGAGAGGGAGAGGGAGAGGGAAAGAGGGGCCGCTCCCCCCTCCCTAGTCCAATTCGGACTCCCCATGGGGGAGGGGGTGCCACCTCCTGGGCTGCTGCCCTCTCTCTCCCCTCAGGCCCACTAAGGCCCAATACTTTCCCGGGGGGTTCCGGTAACCCCTCCGGCACTCCAGTTTTCTCCGAAATCACCCGGAACAATTCTGGTGTCCAAATATAGCCGTCCAATATATCAATCTTTATGTCTCGATCATTTGGAGACTCCTCGTCATGTCCGTGATCACATCCGGGACTCCGAACAACCTTCGGTACATCAAAACATATAAACTCATAATAAAACTGTCATCGTAACGTTAAGCGTGCGGACCCTACGGGTTCGAGAACTATGTAGACATGACCTAGAACTATTCTCGGTCAATAACCAATAGCGGAACCTGGATGCTCATATTGGCTCCCACATATTCTACGAAGATCTTTATCGGTCAAATCACATAACAACATACGTTGTTCCCTTTGTCATCGGCATGTTACTTGCCCGAGATTCGATCGTCGGTATCTAATACCTAGTTCAATCTCGTTACCGGCAAGTCTCTTTACTCGTTACGTAATGCATCATTCCATAACTAACTCATTAGCTACATTGCTTGCAAGGCTTATAGTGATGTGCATTACGAGAGGGCCCAGAGATACCTCTCCGACAATCGGAGTGACAAAACCTAATCTTGAAATACGCCAACCCAACATGTACCTTTGGAGACACCTGTAGAGCTCCTTTATAATCACCCAGTTACGTTGTGACGTGGTAGCACACAAAGTGTTCCTCCGATAAACGGGAGTTGCATAATCTCATAGTTACAGGAACATGTATAAGTCATGAAGAAAGCAATAGCAACATACTAAACGATCAAGTGCTATGATAACGGAATGGGTCATGTCAATCACATCATTCTTCTAATGATGTGATCCCGTTAATCAAATGACAACACATGTCTATGGTTAGGAAACATAACCATCTTTGATTAATGAGCTAGTCAAGTAGAGGCATACTAGTGAAGTTTATGTTTGTCTATGTATTCACACATGTATCATGTTTCCGGTTAATATAATTCTAGCATGAATAATAAACATTTATCATGATACGAGGAAATAAATAATAACTTTATTATTGCCTCTAGGGCATATTTCCTTCAGAAATATCTAGTATTCGAATCACCTTTCAGGATAAATTGAGAGTTGGAATACTGGTACCATTTGAGTTCGTCTTCACGTAGCATGCTAGCTATCTGTGCATTCGAATGACTCTTGATCTCGATTTCATTCTCAGATAAAGGTCTAACCTCTGTCAAAGCTTCTAACTCATCAATGATAGATGATAGACGAAGCTTCTCCTTTTTGAGGATACCCACCGATGCCTAGCCCAACCACCAAGGAATTTGCGTAATGCACACATTTTGTTATTCCATTTGTGAATTGGTGTATGCTCGGTGACAGGTTTCTCCCACACCTCCTTGACCATATCATGGAAGCCATCCCGAAGCAACCACCCAAGTTCAAATTTGAACTTGCGTTTATGTTGTGGTCGTGGCAAACCAGTAGTTAGGAGAATGGGTGCGTGGTCTGATATAGCCTCAATACAAGGTAGAGCACGAACAAACACCATGGGAAATTTAGATTCCCAGTCAGTATCCATTAAAACGCGATCTAGTTTCTCATATGTCGGTTCCGAAAGACTGTTCGCCCAAGTGAATTGTCTTCCAATCATGGAAACCTCTCGCAAATCTAGACTGCCGATGACAGCGTTGAAAAGGAAAGGCCAATGATTATCAAACCTGACGCAACTTTTCTCATTTGGGAATCGAAGCAAATTAAAATCCCCACCTATAAGAATGGGGTATGGATTATCTTTTGCCAGATTAACCAATTCACGGAGAAAGTCAACCTTGAA
Organism: Triticum aestivum; assembly: GCF_018294505.1. Lineage (NCBI taxonomy): Eukaryota > Viridiplantae > Streptophyta > Magnoliopsida > Poales > Poaceae > Triticum > Triticum aestivum. The sequence continues at coordinate 1,993 of NW_025245455.1, forward strand.
CTCGTCTTGGGCTGCCCCATACACGACAACGAGGGTCCATGTGAAGTTGTCGGCCTTGTTGCGAATATAGAGTTTAACATGAAACTCACCATCCAAAATGGCCAAAACATCCATAGTCCCTGTATTTACCCCAAGTAAATGCCCCCAGAACGACCTCTAGGCAATCGTGAAACCCAAGTAAAGTTTATCCCGCCAGACAGACGGTTTAGCAGACTTACTGAGAAATCACATCTCCTTGTTTCAAAGATAGCCAAGAAATCTAAATTGTATTCCCTATTACATTCCGCAATGAATAAATGTTTAGCCAAGTCACGAAGACCTCTGCTATTAAAAAACATTTCATTCATGAGGAAACAATAGGAGCTTTAGAACATTTCGCCCTCTTGTGGGACTTACTATCTTTTTTCGAACGTGCGGTCTTTGATTTACGCCCGGATATTGTAATTAAGCTCAATTAGTGAGCTAAGCTCGGGTTCATCTAGGCCCACGTACGAAACCGCTCCTACAAAGTGAGAGAGTACCTGACCAACGAATGTGGCATGCAACTCCTCTTCATCGGTATGGGAGACATAAGACTTGCTAGAAACACGTGGAGTGACTTTTAGTCGGTCATATTCCAAATGTTTTAAAGCATTAGTC
>NW_025245456.1:0-2631 GCF_018294505.1 Triticum aestivum
ACCCAAGTCACGGCCATGCTTGCGGGTTGCTTCATAATCAGTCTGACCAGTCTCAGCACTGATGGCTTTGTTAACAAGCTTCTGAAAAGATGTGCACTCATGCAGACGGAGGTCGCGGCGAAGCTCAGGACTAAGCCCCTTACGGAACCTTGCCTGCTTCTTGGCATCAGAACAAACTTCCTCCGTTGCATAACGGGCAAGGTTACCAAACTCCCTGCTGTAAGCGTCAATAGAGAGTCGACCTTGAGTGAAACTACAGAACTCCTCACGTTTACGGTCCATGAGACCCTCCGGAATTACTACACGCTAAGTCATATTCCACAAGTCACGCAGGACGGTGGAAATACAACTATTACAATACCTAGTGGATCTACTACTATCTCAGTCATCTCCGTAGTAGTTCTCATAGAAGTCTCCTCCATAGCCTGGAAATTCAACCTGAGCATCCGGAAACAAACGGTCCTGAGGAGCCTGTGGACCAAAAGGGCTAGGGTGAGGTCTTGGACCAACAAATGGTGGCCTGCGAGGACCACGAGGTGGGGTGATGCCTCCCACATCACGCCAATCCATCATGTCCGGCAGAGCAGACCTAACAGGATACAAATCTCTCATATCCATGCATCCAGCTTGCACAGCCGGTGCAAACTGAGTCAAGGTGGCCCAATGATCGGCACGGGTGTTGAAAAGCTCCATTCTCAAGGCCCGATTCTCTCGGTCCTTATCCTCAAGCAACTCAGCAGTGGTGCAAGTTAGTGAGTCCTCCTGACTGGGGTCAGCATAGATAGCCCGGAGATAACCGTGCGCTCCAGGAAGTGAAGCTGGCATATACCGAAAGTCGGTGTTGCGAAGCAGGCCAGTCCTGACTCGCATGATGGTCATCATAGAATAAGCCGCATCTTGCACAACCATCTCAATAGTAACACCGAGCCCATAGGAACAGTGAAGAGCCTCGGTAGAACCAGGATAAGAGGGAAATATTCGGACGGTGCAAATATACTGGCTTTGGTTAAAATCTCGAAACTGCTCTTCGACCGTGTATTCGGGATACCAACGGTAACCCGTCTCGATCATCACTCGGACTAACATGGCCGTATGACCAGTCACACCAATGCATCGGGTCAGGCGAACCACTTGATTTTGGTCGCGAGTGGCCATCTGAAAGCACAACCATAATGCAAAGGCATTATAATTTCTAGCAAAATTTCGACAGCATAACGGCTGTAAATGCTCAAGAAGGGTTTGAGACATTTATCAAAAAATTGCATAGACACTCAACAATATCATATCAAGGTTATGGGTTCAACTTATCAGCATAACAAGGTAGTAGAACTGAACTAGGCCTGTAGTCATCAAACCTATAAGGTACTACTGATTCGTAACACGTGAACCTGATAGAGAGAGAAGATCCTAATCCTTAATCCCTGGTAGAAGAATGGACTGACTCAGATCAGAATGCCATGAGGTAAAGAAGTAAAAAGAGCCTTACGTACCATCCCACAATCAATTCCCCTACATATAACTAAAGCATTTCTAGACTCAACATCGACCAGTTTGGCTTGGAGAACCTACAGGCAGTCCGGCTCTGATACCAACGCTCTCAGGACCCCGACTCAATGTCACATCGATCTAGCCTGTAACACCTCATATCACTTTGCGGCCTCACGCACGGTATTCCCACGGGTGTCGCCTTACCTTTGCCCGGGGTCATTTGTGCCTTTTGGCTCACGTATATGATGATGTCGCTAGCATCCATATGATAAGGAGCCCGGGCTGACATGACTAGTCGTAAACCCAAAGTGGCACAGACTTACAGGGACAGGCATCCATGACCCAGCATCGAACGTGTCGGTCATCAGCATGTGGGTCCGGGCTGTAGCACTGGGCTAGCAGGACTCCGGTAAACCGGGCTGTAGCGGGCTAACAGGGCTCCGGTACTCAATGCGTGACATTTCCCCGAAGGGACAAACACAGGAACGAAGAAGGACACATGCCGGCCAGCCTAAGTGTCCCGGAGCAGTAGCAAGCTACCACGGCTCAATGGAAACACTAGGAGACATTTCCCGGTAAGAGAGGCTACTAAAGATAAACAACTAGATAGTCAGATCCCACACATACCAAGCATTTCAATCATACACACAATATGCTCGATATGTGCAAATAAAACAAGGCATCACAACATGACTCTATGACACAAGTTCTTTATTTAAAGGCTTAGAGAGCCATACATAACATACATACAAGTACGGGTCACATGACCCACATTCAAGTCATACAGTCATACAAACTAGCAGCGGAAGTAACTTGTCTGAGTACAGACAACTAGTAAAATAAAAGAGGCTTGGAAAGCCTAACTATACTACATGGACCTTCACAAGCTCAGGATTACCACCTGGGCCTTAGTCTACTCGTCGATGTCAACGTCTACGAAGAACCCATCAGAAGGGGTTGCAGCGCCTTCTGTAAAATGTAAATTATAGCAACATGAGTACAAAGGTACCCAGCAAAACTTACGTCAGATCCTACATACATGCACATTATCAAGAAGGGTTGGTGGAGTTATTGCAGCAAGCCAGCTTTGACTCTTGGCTAAACTATCCTACGAGACTCCAACTTGAAATGGTTTTGCGCACA
>NW_025245457.1:0-2630 GCF_018294505.1 Triticum aestivum
GCTACATATACGGGACCAATTACTAGAGCTCGCGCACGCCAATTAAATTATCATGTACTTTCGTTTCTTGGTAATGATTCTAATGTTCATGAGAATATGATGCTGCCTAAATTGGATACATTTGTTTTGCTTACAAATGAAGGGCCTAGCTTGGAGAAGGATGAACATTGGAGCAAGAACAAGCATGGAGAAGATGCCATGCGCAAGGGGAACAAAAACGGAGTTACAAGTGATGATTTCAGGACTTTGAAGCCACCATAATGGGTGCATGAAGCCTTGGACGAAATATACAAGATGCCACTTCATAAAATTTCGTCCCGAGGCTATTATAGGTGCTGCGTCACCTTTTTATTGGGCCAGGCCCATGTAATTTCGAAATACATAGGTATAGGCTATTTTTAGAGTCCGTATGTGTGGGGAAACAAGAGATAGGGTTGATTTCGGACCCCTCCACCAAGGGCCACGAAATTCCCCCTCTCTTCCTCCATATATACAGCCCTTAGGGCACCGTTTAGACTTTGGGTTTTTTTTAGATTAAAAGTTCGTCATAGCTGCAACTTCGCGTACTTCGTTTGTGTTCAACGACCAGACAAAGGCGTCACAGAAGCCCACCTTGATCAATAAAGCTTTCATCTTATATTCGCAATATCCAGATTGCAATCTTAGTTTCTTGCTTGTTCTTCGTTTGCTCGCAGGAAACAGACCCTCGTGGTCCCATCCGCTGTCCACCATCCCATCCACCAATTTCCACCACGTGCTACGCACTGTTTATTGTCATAATCATAGTTGAGGTCACTCACATCTTCGCCAGATCGAATCTGCATCTTATCTAGTTTGTCTTGGAAAGAGGGGGAAAAAGAAGATAAAGAAAAAAAAAGAGAAAAAAGGAAAGAAAAAAAAAGAAAAAGAGGGAGAAGAAAAAGAAAAAAAGGCGTGAGAAAAAAAATTGGATCTATCTAGAATCAATCTCGTACCTGAATTCAGATTGGAATCTGTTTTGCGCACTGTTCAGTAAAACAGGTGTATCTTCCTCATACGAAGTCCGTTTTGGCTCCGTGAGTACTCAAATTGAAGCTAGCGACGAGACGCATCTAAATAGTTGTAAAAGCTAGTTCAATATTTGACACCTCAAAATCGGCTTCTAAATAGGTCTTTTTGCCCTCCGAAGTTCATGAACACAGCTTGTTCCAATTTTTCACGCCAGTTTTAGAATTCTTTGACTCCTCATATCAACTCGGAATTGAGTGATTCTTTTTGCATTGGAAAGCTTGAGTTAGTAGCATTCTTTGAAAGAATTTATCAGAAAATTGGCTCAAACTTTTCAAGAGGAAAATTGGAGTGAGAGTTGTTGTATATCCTGTTTGGCAGTTGTTTTTCATCATTATCTTTACTGCCGTTGTGATCTTCACTTATATCTTGCTGTCCAGAGCTACTTAGTATCCTTCATTGATGCTAGTTGTGCTACGCCGTGACCTCATTAGTGTTCTAGGCTCGCGTCTCTAGTCCGGTCTAGCCTAGGACCAGCACAGTACCGTCGTTGAGCGTTTATTCAACATTGCATCTTTGAATTGATTATTGCTAATCTTTTGCTACCATATATAGCCAACCCAGCTCCGCATATTTCTACACCGTGTATACGTACGCTCCCCGTGTCCCGATCTTTCGATGAGATGGTAACTATCGATTTGGTGGAGACGACTTTGACGATCCGACTACAAACGTGCACGACATTGCGCCTTAGCAATCGCTAAACCAATCTCCTGAGGTTACTGACGATGCCGGAAGCACGGTCAGCCTGACCACGAAGGTCTATTCCTGCAAGCAATCGAAGAACGAGCAAGAATATGATAAAGCAATCTGAATATTGCAAATATAGATGAAGTATTGATAAAGGTGGGGATCCGTAAGCGGTCTTGGTCTGGTCGTTGGACACAAACAAAGTACCCGAAGTTGCAATGGCTAACTTTTAACTAAACAAATCCCAAGGAAAAGCTACTAGATGGATCTACTTATATAGGAGCAAGGGGTGGCGGCCAAGGAGGTGGGAGGACGTCCCAAGGCAGCCTAAAACTAAATCTAGGTCGTACAAGGCCAATGGGCCCAAGTGGAGGTGATGTAACACCTCTGGACTTGTAGTTTGACTCGGATTCTGCTGCAGCATCAGATTGTTTCGTCCACAACTCAACGCTCCGGACGAATTTGAAGGTGATTCCAATTGGGTTGGAAAGTGCACGAAATCTAGTTTCCAACAAAAAAAGAATCACCCAATTCGGAGTCCGTATGAAAAACTTGTATGCATTTTGAGTCAGGTGTGTCTGTGCAGTCCGAATCTGAATCCAGAACGTGAGAGACTTGGACTCTATCTTCTCTTGGGCCAAAAGTGACATGAGAGAACTTTTTGGACAGCAAATAAACATCTCTTTCTTCCTTATCTTCATATGTGGATTGTACAAATGTCCCATACACCTGCAATTAGACAAAACACAAAAGTGTGTGAAGTATTTTTGTTCTGGATAACATAAATAGATTATTGAATAGTTTGCACTAGAAATCACCTGACAAATATGCATATATGCAATATTTTTGGTCATATCCAAGGTAGTCATGTCCTCATCATCCTCCCCTTCTTG
>NW_025245458.1:0-2630 GCF_018294505.1 Triticum aestivum
TCAACAATCGCAGCTTCAGCTGATTCTGGCCTGTTTCTTGGACTATTACTCAGTTTTGGGGTCACGTAGTGATTTCCACGACCGACGAACACCGGTGTGTTTATGTGTCGGTCATCAACATTTGCAGTTTTGGCCGATTTTGGCACGTTTCATGGACTATTACTCACTGATTTCGGGTCCCTGAGCGATTTTCATGATTGACGAAACCCGGGGTGCGTTTATGTATCATTGATCAATAACCCTAGGTTTTACCGATTCAGGGCTCTTTCATGGACTATTACTCACCGTTTTGCAGTCCCAAAGCGATTTCCATTCTTGTCGAACCCCGAGATGTGCTTACGTGCTGGTCATCAAGACTCGCAGATTGGGCCGATTCTGGCCCGTTTCTCTGACTATTACTCAGTTTTGGGGTCTCGAAGTGATTTCCACGATTGACGAACAGCGGGGTGCGTTTACGTGTCCGTCATCAACACTCACAATTTTGGCCCATTCTGGTACGTTTTGTGCACTATTACTCACCGTTTTGGGGTCCCAGAGTGATTTCCATGATTGACGATCCCTGGGGTGCGTTTACGTGCCCGTCGTCAACCCTCACAGTTTTGGCCAATCCTGACCCGTTTCGTGGACTATTACTCACCGTTTTGGGATCTCAAAGCGATTTCCGTAGTTATTGAACCCCAAGGTGCGCTTACATGTCGGTCATCAACAGTCACAGTTTTGGCCGATTCTGGCCCGTTTTCTGGACTATTACTCACTTTTTTGGGGTCCTAGAGTGATTTCCATGATTAACGAACCCCGGGGTGTGTTTACGTGTCAAACATCAACACTCGCGGTTTTTGACGATTCTGGCCCGTTTCATGGACTATTACTCACCGTTTTGCGGTCACGAAGTGATTTCCATAGTTATTGAACCCCCAAGGTGCGCTTACGTGTCGGTCATCAACTCTCATAGTATTGGCCAATTCTGGCCCGTTTCGTGGACTATTACTGATTGTTTTGGGGTCCCGGAGTGATTTCCACGATTAACAAACCACGTGGTGCGTTTAAGTGTCGGTTATCAACACTCGTGGTTTTTGTCGATTCTGGCCCGTTTCATGGACTATTACTCACATTTTTGGGGTCCCATAGCAATTTTCATGGCTGTCGAACCCCAAGGTGCGCTTACGTATCGGTCATCAACAAACGCAGTTTCGGCCGATTCTAGCCCGTTTCTTGGACTATTACTCAATTTTGGGGTCACGTAGTGATTTCCACGACCGACGAACACCGGTGTGTTTATGTGTCGGTCATCAACACTTGCAGTTTTGGCCGATTTTGGCCCGTTTCATGGACTATTACTCACTGATTTTGGGTCCCTGAGCGATTTTCATGATTGACGAAACCCGGGGTGCGTTTATGTATCATTGATCAATAACCCTAGGTTTTACCGATTCAGGGCTCTTTCATGGACTATTACTCACCGTTTTGCAGTCCCAAAGCGATTTCCATGCTTGTCGAACCCCAAGATGTGCTTACGTGCTGGTCGTCAAGACTCGCAGATTGGGCCGATTCTGGCCCGTTTCTTGGACTATTACTCAGTTTTGGGGTCCCGAAGTGGTTTCCACGATTGACGAACACTGGGTGCGTTTACGTGTCCGTCATCAACACTCACAATTTTGGACGATTCTGTTACGTTTTGTGCACTGTTACTCACCGTTTTGGGGTCCCAGAGCGATTACCATGATTGACGATCCCTGCGGTGCCTTTACGTGCCCGTCGTCAACCCTCACAGTTTTGGCGAATTCTGACCCGTTTCGTGGACTATAACTCACCGTTTTGGGATCTCAATGCGATTTCCATAGTTATTGAACCCCAAGATGTGCTTACATGTCGGTCATCAATAGTCACAGTTTTGGCCGATTCAGGCCCGTTTTGTGGACTATTACTCACTTTTTTGGGGTCCCAGAGTGATTTCCATGATTAACGTACCCTGGGGTACGTTTACGTGTCAGACATCAACACTCGCGGGTTTTGACGATTCTGGCCCGTTTCATGGATTATTACTCACCATTTTGCGGTCACGAAGCGATTTCCATAGTTATTGAATCCCAAGGTGCGCTTACGTGTCGGTCATCAACTCTCATAGTATTGGCCAATTTTGGCCCGTTTCGTGGACTATTACTGACTGTTTTGGGGTCCCAGAGTGATTTCCACGATTAACAAACCCCGTGGTGCGTTTAACTGTCGGTCATCAACACTCGTGGTTTTTGTCGATTCTGGCCCGTTTCATGGACTATTACTCACCGTTTTGGGGTCCCAAAGCAATTTTCATGGATGTCGAACCCCAAGGTGCGCTTACGTATCGGTCATCAACAATCGCAGTTTCGGCCGATTCTGGCCCGTTTCTTGGACTATTACTCAATTTTGGGGTCACGTAGTGATTTCCACGACCGACGAACACCGGTGTGTTTATGTTTTGGTCATCAACATTTGCAGTTTTGGCCGATTTTGGCCCGTTTCATGGACTATTACTCACTGATTTTGGGTCCCTGAGCGATTTTCATGATTGACGAAACCCGGGGTGCGTTTATGTATCGTTGATCAATAACCCTAGGTTTTACCGATTCAGGCCTCTTTCATGGACTATTACT
>NW_025245459.1:0-2630 GCF_018294505.1 Triticum aestivum
TCGGTCTTTGGCAGGCAATCTCTGAGGTAAGGGGTGATTATTGTTGAGTCAGTGCGGACGGTAGCCCGGTAGAGGATTCTCTTCAACAGGGGCAGTATTTTGACAGTAGAACCAAGTGTGGTTCCAGTCTTTTGGATGGCTGTGAAGTTTAGCGTGAGGAAAATCAACCTCTTTCCTCTTTTGAATCGACACACCGCCAAGTTCAGTATTAGGTCCATCAGAAAATTTTGTCCGGCGGTTTAAGTGAAAGAGATCTAGAAAGAGATCGACAGTGGGTTCTTCTTGCAGATAAACCTCACAGAATACTTGGAAGTTGCATATGTTGGACACAGAATTTGGTCCAATATCTTGAGGATGAAGTTGGAGCCTGGCAAGAACATCCTGGAATTTTTTTGATCCGGGAGGACTGAAACCTCGAGCTAAATGCTGCAAGAATACAATCACTTCTCCATCTTGAGGTTCAGGGGGGCATTCAGGGCCAGGAACTCGCCAACGGAGGACATTTTTTGAGGCTAAAGCGCCGGTGGTGACATATTCATTGATTAGCGTTTCTGTGATCCGAGATGGAACCCAGTTGCAAGCAGCAAATTGTTTCGTCATCTTACAAAGTCTGTAAAAGGAAAATGGATGGTTTATGATTGGCGGTTCGTATCTGTTTATCAAAATGTTAAAACGGAAATTCAAGGTATACGTATGAAGTGAACCGGGCATGGCTGTTCAAAATCTAGATGGCGGTTTAAGAGAGGGCTAATGACATACGACGAATTATCAACACTAAAGGATAAACCGCCCTTTGGAGGCAGAACCCCAAGCTGGAAATTTGTTAAGTATGGAACAAACAGGTTTCACAAGTTGTAATTATTATTTTGGATCAAACGGTCGCTCTGGAAGGAAAAATTTCTAGACCTAAAACAGTACAGAGAAGTTCATACACTCAAAGAGAGCTTCCAAACAATGGAAATGAGATCTATTTTTATGCAAGATAAGCGCAAACAATTGTCGCAGCAGTTCTACGTTGTTTTTACAATCTAAACAGGGTATTAGAGGTGAAAACTAACAAGGGTTTGCGTCGGGCAGCGATGACCGCCGACGAACTCAACAAAAAGTTCCAATGCAGATCTGAGAAGGGGAAGGAGAAGAACTCACGGATGTGGACGAGCTGCGGAGGTTCGCCGTCAATTTCTGGTCAGAGTCAGGTCGATGTAGCGGCCTAAGTCGGTGCGGACTGGAAGATCAACGACGGCGGCGGCGGCGATACTTGAGGTCTTCTGGTCACGAGGAGGAAGACGATGCGGTTTGGAAAGGGAGAAAATGGAAGGCGCCCCGGTTTTATTTATAAGGAAGTGGGATAAAACAGCAGGCGCAAAAATCGAGGAATCGGAGGCGGCAAAAGAGGATGCAGCTGTCGCCTCGATCTTCGGGAATTAATTAAAGAGAAGGGAATCTTTATAAAACTTTTTTATACAGGAATGACGTCACAATGATTTACTACAGTAACAGAAGATGACGTCATGGCGATTCGTCAAAGTTCACAGGGAGAAGACAATATGGCGGTTTACTAGAATTGCCAGAAGTTCAAGGATTGAAGACTGACATGAACAGGTTCAAATCAATCTGGGGCCTAATGTTGAAGATATAACCACTGAGGGTAAACCGCCCAAGAGGGGCCGGTTTACCTTCAGTTATACTGAAGCCCAAGGAAACCCAGAGGATGGCGCTTTACGGATGAAGCTTAGAGGCCCAGAGCCCATAGGCGGTTTAGGGCCCATGATAGTAAACCGCCATGATTGTATAAACTTGCATTGTAAGATAAGAAAGAAGAGACCGAGGCGGACACTTGTATGAGCCAGCCTCGGGACTCCGTAGACCGGCCGGGATCCTCCTGAATATATAAAGGGGTGACCCGGCGGCGGTTCAGAAAAAAGAAAACAACAACTCGAAGCCAGACAAAGCGGATTCGCTCCCTGGTCTTCGAAACCCCAGCAATACCAATCACAACTAGACGTAGGCTTTTACCTTCATCGAAGGGGCCGAACTAGTATAAACTCTCGTGTCCCTTTGTTCGGTTTAACCCCTTCAAGCTAACCCGTAGTGATGGCTCCATGACTAAGTCCTTCCATGAGGACATCTGCCGTGACAATTCCAAGACAGGAGGTATGCCTAACAAATAGAGGAGTGAAACCTCCAACAGAGAAGAACCGACATAACCTCCAACATCGAAAACATCATAGAAGATGCGAGTGAACTCCGTTTTCGATGAACTCGAGCTTGTCATCAAGATGATCATAAGCTCCAAAACTCATAAAGAGAAGAACCAAACAAGAACCAATAAAGATGATGCAAGGATGCAATGGTTTGAGCTCTCTACAAAAGATACGATTAGGCTACTCATCAAGAGCCCCCCTTGATAGTACGACAATTGATCCTATAACCCGGTCTCCCAACTACCACCATGAGACCGGTAAAATAGAACCTATCAAGGGCAAACCTTTGCCTTGCACATGGTCCACTTGAGCTAGATGATGACGATCTTGACTCCCTCAAGTTGGACCACCTTTCTTGATTACGTTGGCTCGATGAAGACTAGTTTATTGCTCCCCCATACTCCACTATGGGTGAGCCACTCTTCG
>NW_025245460.1:0-2629 GCF_018294505.1 Triticum aestivum
CGGGTCTCCTGGCCGCGGGCTGGCAGGTGGTCAGGCCTCCGTTTTGGTGGCGCTCCTCACCGGCCATCCCTCCCCTGCATTCAAGGCGCCCAACGCTTCGGTCGCAAGATGCATTCAATCGCCAGCGACCTCCGCCGCGTGCATTCAAGAGAAGGGGTGATTTGCTCTGCTTCAACTGCCGGGGCACCGGCCACTTCGCCTGGGAGTGCAGAGACCCGGTGCGCTGCAATTACTGCGACCGGCAGGGCCACTTTGCTTGGGGGTGCTCGCTCCGGCTTCAGCGGCAGCCTCTTCGTCATAATCCCTCTGTCCGCTCCCCTCTGTCGGCCCCTGCGCCCGTCGTCCCCCCGCTTCCAGCTTCTGCGCCCACCAATCTGGCCGTCGTCCTCCCGCCAGGCCCCCCGCCGCTCCCGGCCAACCACGGCGCCATGCCACGCCTGGGTGACGCGGCCTCTCGTCCGAGCGAGGGGCACGTGGTGCTCCTCTCCACCCCAGCAATGGAGCTGCAGGCGGCCCTTCTCGCCTCCAACGCGGCCCTGATCTGGCTGGGGGGGGGGACCGGCCGCAGGTCAATGCGGAGGAGATTGCGCGCGCCATCGAGGCAGAGACCAACATCGCCAGGGGCTACTTCAACGTCGTCCCGTTCTTCCCGGAGGACTTCCTGGTCACCTTCCGGCACCCCCACCACCGCGACGACCTCACCACCAGGGGCCGCTTCCTGCACCGCAACCTCGACATCCATGCCACCAAGTGGCGTGCCAACGCCCACTCCAAGGTCGCCAAGATGCACTACCACGTCCATCTCTGCTTGGAGAATGTTCCCCTGCACGCTTGGGGAGAGGAGGAGATCGCCAAGATCCTGGGTGAGAACACCATTCTGCACTACTTCGACATCGCTACTCTGCAGAAGGAGGACGCCTCGATGATGAGCCTGTGGGCCTGGACTACCAATCCGTCGGCCATCCCCAAGGTTATGTGGTCCACCATCGTCGACAGGCCTGGCCGGCAGCCTATCGGCAGCGCCACCCCCGCTGGGACGGGGCTGGAGGGGCTGGAGGACAGGGTGCTGATCCACCTTGAGCTGATCGAGGACTTCAGCCCGGACGCCGCCGGCAACATCCCGAGGAATGCCCAGCGCCACCCCCTCGACTGGACCAAGGGCGTCATCGACAGCGAGCGGCAGACGAGGGAGAGCCACAGCTCCCCTGCTGCCCGAGGGTGGGGCCAGCGGCGTGATGATGATCATGAGGACCACGACGACCACCGCGGCAGACAGGGTGACCGCGGCCTGTCCTGGGTGGGTAGGATCTTCCGGAGCAGATCCCGAGCGGATGGCAACAGGCGTGAAGACGGAGGGCGGCGCGATGAGCAGCGCCGACGTGATGATCGCCGTGGAGATCGGCACGATGGGCGTGACGGGAGGCACAGGCAAAGCGGGTCGGAGCCGTCACCGGCGCTCCTGGCCGGCTCGGGTGCTGCCAGCAACACCTCGGTGCGGGCGACTGAGGGCATGCCAATCGTGGACGCTGCGGTGCCTCCGCCTGTGCGTGGCCGTTCCCGCGTTCGTCACCCCTCGCCACGCTCCGAACGGAACCGCTCCAACGACAACCTGACGCCACAGGCTTCTCCACCGCTGTCCCCTACGTCGGTGCTGCCGTCCTCGTCAAGTTCAAGGCGCGCTGATGCCCGCTCTGCTGCCATGGACGGGGCAGTGGCGATCAGGGTGGAGGGGGCTAGTGCGCTGGTGGCCGGTTTGTGCTCTCCTCTGCGGCTGTCGCTCCCAATACCGTCGTTGCCATGCGCTGCTGGGTTCTCACCATCGCCAACTCCACCAATCTTCCCAGGCAGGACCCTTCCTAGAACCCCGCTCGCTGCTGGCGGGGTGGCTGCGGTGGCCGCGCCAATGGAGGCCCTTTTCCGGAAGCGGGAACGGGCTCTACTTCCGACCCCTCAGTCTTCCCCGGTCAAGGCACCAACAAAGAGACGCAAAACGCTGGCCGGGGTTGCTATCACGTCCCAGGGTGGGGGATTCTCGCTTCGTCGTACCAGTGCCCGCGTTCAGGCGCGCAAGGTGGGCTTCGCCACCTCCATGGCAAAGGAAGCGCAGGGGCTGGTCTGCCGCACTATTGGCATCATCCGCAACGGCGAAGACGTCACCGCCCGGGGTCTCGACCAATTTGAGCGTCAGTTCAAGGATCAGCTGCCTGACAATGTCATGACTGCTCTCCGTGGCCTGTTCAAGATCGACGACGCGCATGCTGCTGCGGTGGACGAGGCCCTCATTGGTCATGGGGGCGCAGCAGCGCTGGACCATGAGGAGGAGGTGCAATCCAGCACCTAGGTTGTGTTCGTTTGTTGTGCTGTCAGGGTCTCTAGTTTATCATGTTAGGACAACCAATTAACCTTCTTAGTTGGAATGTAAGGGGATTAAACTGCCCAAACCGACGGGCCACTGTTCACGAGACTATCGCTGCAACTTCGTGTCATTTGGCTTGCTTACAGGAGACCAAACTTGAGGTGTTGGACCAGTTTACGGCTTCCTTCCTGGGAGGGGCCAGGCTCAAAAGCTTTGCCCACCGGCCGGCACTGGGCACTAGGGGCGGCTTCCTGTTGCTTTGGGATGACGACG
>NW_025245461.1:0-2629 GCF_018294505.1 Triticum aestivum
GCTAGGGTCCTGGCGCACTCTATATAAGCCACCCTCCTCCACAGGCAGAGGGGTTCGGCACCTTGTAATTCATACATTCATAATCCACTCGACCGCCTCCGGGCTCCGAGACGTAGGGCTGTTACTTCTTCCGAGAAGGGCCTGAACTCGTACATCCTTTGTGCTTACAACCTCTCCATAGCTAGGACCTTGCCTCTCCATACCTACCCCCCACTCTACTGTCAGGCTTAGAACCACGACAGTTGGCGCCCACCTTGGGGCCGGTGTTTTAGCGATTTTGTGGAGAAGTTGCGATTCTTCCGAGTACTCTCATCATGGTGTCTGCTGGAGTTTTGGTCAAGGGTCAAGAGATCCGTCTCGGCACTCTCACCTTCATCGCCGACGACTCCGCATGGCTCCAGGAGGCTCCACTCGACGTAGACGCGCTCCCCGTCCGCGGTGCGACGCATTTTCGCGCATGTGTCCGCGGCGTTCTGCTGCGGCAACCGTTGACCCAGTATCGGTCGGCTCCTCCATCGTCCACCCTCCCGGTCTCCCGCCAGCGCAAGCGCTCAGGCCGGTCGAGGCTTCAGCGATGGGTGAGTCACGCGGTGGCTCGCCAATCGGCCACTACACAAGTTTCGGCAATCGAGCCCAACGAATCTCTCTACGGCTTGTTCGATCAGTCGACTGGCTCCGGAGAGACTGCATCCGAGTGCGGAAGCAGTGATCCAGCGGCGGAAATCTTGATGGTCGACGGGCCCCACAGCCCTCCTGGCTTCGCCCGTGGCGGTGGAGCAGGTGACGGCGGCGACCCTGCACGAGACTACGAAGAGTACCAGCCCGAGCCACTCGACTCTCTGCAAAGAGAAGAGCTTCGCCGCAGGAACGAGGATCCCCTGCGTATTCCCATCGCAGGAGAAACCCCCGAGGCTCGTGCCTTGGAAGAGGCGCGTTTGGCCAATTTGGCCGAGCGCACTCGACTGGAGAACCTTCAGCGAGCACTCGACGAGCGCGCGTGGCAACGAGTTCCCGACACCAGTCGACGTCAACTCTTCCCGCCGACTCAGGTATATCGAACCCCAATTCAGAATTTAGCAGCTACGACCCGTATAGCAGAGTCCATTCAGCCTTCGCAGTCGGAAGCTGGCAGAGGTTTGCTGCAGATCAGGGATCTGCTCCGGGCAGCAGGAGATCAGAATTCAGCCGTGTCTCAGTCGCGCAACAGAATTCACAGTCGATCTGTCACTGTGAATACGGTTCAGTCGGCTCACAGCCCCAGATCGCCTCCGCGGCGCGAAGGGCGTGAGAATCGGCGAGATCAATATGGCGACAGACTCGACCGAGATGATAGGCGTCGAGTGCCCTATTCCCCTCCGAGGGGTGGGTCTTACGCTCCTCGGCAGCCAGATGATAGGCGTCAGTACAGTACAGGGCGTAGGGTTCCAGTTGACCCCAGAGAGCCAGGCTTCGACGCGCGATCCATTATCGTGCAAGGGTTGGTCGACCGGAACAGAGCCCATCGAGGCGCACTCGACAGAGATGTACCCACGAGCAGTCGAGTACATGTTTCTGGTCCTGAATGTTTCAGCAGAGTTATCAGAGCCGCAGTTATCCCCCCCCAATTTCAGGTTGGCAACAGGAGTCAGCAAGTTCACTGGTGAGTCTAAGCCTGAAACTTGGCTTGAAGACTACCGAGTGGCAGTTCAGATCGGTGGTGGGAACGACGAGGTGGCCATGAAGCATTTGCCCCTCATGTTGGAAGGTTCTACCAGGGCATGGTTGACTCAATTACCTCCTAGCAGCATTTACACTTGGGAAGATCTGTCCCGAGTGTTCGTCAGAACGTTTGAAGGGACTTGCAAGCGACCAGCGGGATTGACAGAGTTGCAAGTCTGCGTGCAGAAAACTAATGAGACTCTCAGAGAGTATATTCAGAGGTGGATCACTTTGCACCACACTGTGGAAAATGTCTCTGATCATCAGGCAGTATGCGCCTTCAAAGACGGCGTCAAGAACAGAGAACTGAGTTTGAAATTTGGTCGAACCGGTGACATGACCTTGAGTCGGATGATGGAGATTGCTACCAAGTACGCCAACGGCGAAGAAGAAGACCGACTCCAAAGCGGCAAGCACAAGCCGAGTCAGTCAGAAAAAGGAAACACCAGTCGGAAACAGAAGCGGAAGGCTGAACTGGCAGCTCCTGGAGAAGCTCTGGCCGTGACTCAAGGAAAGTTTAAGGGGAAACCAAAAGGATCCTGGAACCCCAAGAAGGTAAAGGATAAAGAAGGGAACGACGTGATGGATATGCCGTGTCACATTCACACGAAGAAAGATGAAGAGGGGAATATCATTTACCCAAAGCACACCACTCGCCAATGTCGACTCCTGATCCAGCAGTTTCAGGGAAAACAGTCTAAGGACAAGGAGAAGGAGTCGGACAAGGCCGAAGACAAAGAGGACAGTGAGGGAGGATATCCGCATATCAACTCCACTCTGATGATCTTTGCAGATGTGGAAAGCAGAAGTCGACTGAAAGTGATTAACCGAGAGGTGAACATGGTTGCCCCAGCAAAGGCAAATTATCTGAAGTGGTCTCAAACACCCATCACATTCGACCAATCTGATCACCCGACTCATATTGCCACCC
>NW_025245462.1:0-2629 GCF_018294505.1 Triticum aestivum
TGCCTCTAGGTCCCAGACATCGCCGCCACCAAAAATCCCACGAAGGACGGCAATGAGATCTCCCTCGCTTTCTCCTCCATCTAATGGTTCGCACATGTAGTGAGTCGGAAGTGGTTTTGGTAGTGGGCCCGTGGCCTCACCGGCGGCGGCCTTCTGACAATGGAGGCGGGCAGCACCGGCTTGGCTGAGGTAGAGTGCTGGCTCGTGTTTCGCTTCGAAGCCATCAACGCAAGCGCTGCACACTGCAGGCCCACACTGAAAGTTAAAACTAATTCCCCTTGAGACCTTCTTCGCAAAAAAGAAGTGTTTTCTCTAAAGGGCGCTCTCTGAATTACGTGTGATATTGAGATATTTCTTTTAGGTTGGGACGATAACATGATCGAGCTGATGTTCATTGAAAACCCAATGCTCATCGTGCAGCGGAAGACACTAGGAGGAAGCTTGTCATGCTGATGTTTAGGCAAGCGAAGAGGGAGCTTGACCCAAGAATGTGCAGAAGAATGTCGTGCACAAGAAGGTCTCCGATGCTACTACAGGAAAAACATATGAAGCAGTCTATGAAACATACACGTCAAAGGCCATTTTAACCACGTCGAATTGTAAGATGAGAGTTACACTTAGCGTAGTGTACATGGCTTAGAATGTTTCGGCTTAGGGGGCTATAAGCTGAGTGTGTCAACTGAAATGATGAGTGCATGTATGTACAATGCCGATTGTGCAACTAAAATTCTCTTGCAAGCAGTCAATCCTACATCGAATGTGATGCTAAATGAACTAATTTTCAACTATATTTTAGCTCCAAAAATATATCGTTGGTCTACAAATTTGAAAACTAGATGAGTTTTTTTTGTCGTGATTAGGGATTTCACACAAGGATGCTTCAATAGAAAGTTCTTATCATTTGATTTCATGATTCACGTTAGAGATTTGGTTTTCAGTGATGAGCATATGCAAGTGGAACAGCGATATGTACATAAGAAGCATTGAAATAACAGAAAAAATGTGGCACAGGATTGTAAGTGTTTTTTTAAAAGAGTGTCGGCTCCATAGAGAAGCACATGCGTTCCGTAAGTTGTGGACAGAGAGGTGGGGTTGACCTTGACGGCAAACGTCGGCAGCACATAACTGCCATGGAGTGAAGTTTGTGAGGATGCATCGACCGTTGCTGGTTTATCGCAGTTCCGATGGATGACATCTTGGTTTGTGTTTCTTTTGCTAATCTATTTCTTTTCCCTTGGGGTCACAAATGGTGTTCTAGGCTCTTGCATGAGTTATTCTTTATTGTTGAAAACTGATGGCAGATTGATACAATTTGGTTGGATAATTTCGAGGACTATATTTTTTTAAGCCTTTTAAAGAATTTTTTTTGCAAGAAATAGCGTTAACCGGATTCGAATCCAGGTCGATCTGATTTAGGCCTTGCACCGCCTGCCAATTCGGCTAGGTTGCCTTTCACATTATTTGGATGAAACTTAATATATTTGAACATTTATTTCCTCCAACACGTGGGCCGAGTTGGGCCACTCCAAGGACGCAGCCAACAAAATAGGCTTATTTGTTGCCAGATAATTAGTCCCACCTCGCCCTTTTCAATTTAAATCCACTGATTTATATAGGTCTATGAGTTGTATGATAATCAACAAGGAGCCTCGAGGATTAACTAAGGAAGAATGAGATTTGGGTCGGCCAAATAGAGGGGCATGAGAAAAATAAAAGAAGGAAGGAGTCGCTGCTGCATGAGAAATAAGGAGTGAATGGGAGAAAGGAAAGCGATAGAAAGGAAACACATTAAGAAGGAATGAGGACATGAGAATTAATAAGGATGAAGAATGAAGAAAGAGATTTTGATCGGTGTATTATAATTGCATGAGAATTAAGAAGGAATGAGGACATGAGAATTAATAAGGATGAAGAATGAAGAAAGAGATTTTGATCGGTGTATTATTCTAATTGCATGAGAATTAAGAAGGAATGAGGACATGAGAATTAATAAGGATGAAGAATGAAGAAAGAGATTTTGATCGGTGTATTATTTGTCACCTTTGCACCAGTCATCCATATATTTACAATGCGTATGTGGCTAAAGTTCGATAGTGCTCCAATGGCATCCATGACTTGTCGACAAGGTGATGATCTAAATGACTTAAATGACGGTGGATTGACTACCGCTACAGTATGATAGTGGCAAGCTCAATATGGCATCCTTTTTGCTATATACTCCATATCAACGAGGAGGACCTCACGATTCGTGGACGAGGCGCTCACGCGCGGTGAGGATCTGGCAAGGGGGCGGTGCAAGTCTCTGGAAGGAGTGTTTTACAGATGGGGAATTGATCTAATCCATTAAAACGCATCTAGCCAACTTGCGGGAGCTCTACACACGCTTCCACTGGGTCCCACGCACCGCACCTCATCTCTCCTGGTCCGGTCGTTTCTTT
Source organism: Triticum aestivum (assembly GCF_018294505.1). Classification (NCBI taxonomy): domain Eukaryota; kingdom Viridiplantae; phylum Streptophyta; class Magnoliopsida; order Poales; family Poaceae; genus Triticum; species Triticum aestivum. The sequence continues at coordinate 2,439 of NW_025245462.1, forward strand.
CCAGCGATCCCATCCACATCATGTTTCCCCATAGCACGCGTGCCCACACCAAGTGACACATTATTTTTTCTTTTTAAAACAAGGAAATGGCCCCAAGGACCCGGAAGTTGTGTTAGATGAAGAGCATCTATAGTTGGACACCCTATTTCATCTCGAAACATCTGAAATGCCCGTGTCCAATAAAAAAAGAC
>NW_025245463.1:0-2629 GCF_018294505.1 Triticum aestivum
GGAATTTGCCTATCATACATCCGAGTAAGATAGTTTTTTGCTCTTTCAAGTTTTATTACTCTAAATTTATCATATACCATATATAATAAATTAAATTGTATGTGCTATAGTATTGTAGCATACTACCAATTGTCCAATGAGAAAAGAGATATTATTGACAATGTCGCTGTAACTGAGGGGACAAGCTTGAACTGGAGAATGATGGAGTATGTCATACGCCAAGTGATGGACCTTGACAAGTTAGTGGAGCGTCATGATGCTGGAAACTATGATCAAGGAAGAGCATATGCATTCCTCCATACGTTGACATGGTCAGATTGCAACAAGAACTTCTCGGTAACCATCTTTCTGTTCTTCATTTACTTTGTGTCATTTCAGTATGTTTTTAGCTTTGTTCCAAATTAATTGTTCTTCCTTTACTACATAACAATAAGTTGCCACGTGTTGATGTAACAAATATTGTTTTCAAACAGAAACTGCCTAATCGTGTTGTCCCTGAAGAAATGGAGGAATATGGTGCCATAACCATTGTTTTTCATCCACACAGTACTGTGTCAAGTACATACACCATTTCTGATATTGACGGTCGTGTCTGCATCAACAAATGGAACGAGTTCATGAAGAAGGAAAAAATCTTGCTGTTAGGACAGAAGGTGCTGATGTTGCTGTACCTGGGAGATCATGGGATTTATCTGTTTGTTTCCCATGTTCTTGATGTGCCTCTAGAGTAGTTTTGGCAAAACGTAGTGTGATAAAATAAATTAAGGGATTTTTAAGTCATTGCTGTAATGGTGTACTTCATTTTTATATCATGGTACTCCTGTGTTCGTGCACAACATAGTGGGCAAGAATTTAAATGGTCGTTTACATTTTTCCATTCGATTGCCTTCATTGCAACTCGGTTTATTCATTATTTTTTAGCAATTTTAACATGCTCCGTCTTGCCCCTTATTTTCTCATAATAGTCAAGAAGGTAAGAAATAATCAAAACAACTATTTCATGCAATCATCGTGTAAGATTTATTTCTTACTCTTACCTGTCATGTTAAAAGAGGGGTGGGGGTTGAGGGGTGTAAGAGGTATCATGTTAGAACACCTCTTCTTATTAAGCTATTATTACATGTGACCACGATAATCGCCTTGATACGATCACAAATATATTATTTCTTCACAATCAACATCACACACAACACACACAACACCATTACACTAGCCGTCAACAGCTTCAGCTTGAAAACAATTTGTCTCCCTAGTCCTAACATCGTATAAGCTTGGTGCTTCGTAATGGTTGCCACATTGCTCTGACTGTAATTTGTCCTGCCTCCAATGTTGCCACTCTTGGCACATGCATTCTTTTCACACTGTTTTTTTGCGCGTTGTAGCTGTTCCCTTCTATCATGTGCCGCAGCCATTGCATCAAGGGCATAAGCACCAACAAGGACACTTGTACCAACAAGATGATCCACCTACTCTAGTTCCTAGCGCCAGAAATCACATGGATCCTATGAATCAAGTGAACTCAAATCAAACCAGCACTAACGAAACAGTAGAAAAAATTACTCATGCAGTAAATGTCATGTAAAGGGATTGTACATCGTGGTGCTTGCACTTGTAGAACACCCAACCATCATGCTCTTCGGTACTGGAGAGATAGAATCTAACCGTTTCACCACAGTCAGGGCAAGGGATCAGGGGCACATCAACTGATCGGCCCCTCAGCACGCACCTAATCGAGCTCGACGACGACATGGTTGATTTGGTGCCAGGCGACTGCGGCAATGACAGACGGTGGTCGTAATCCTTTGGGTAAGAGAAGAACTAGGGACTACTCCGCTGGGCTAACAAACCCTAACACCAGGACCAGAGCATCGTGCTCCCTCTAAATAGGCTAACTAACAAATCTTCCAACCGACTAACACACCCTAAAATCACGGACGGACAATCCATGCGCATTACTTGTAAATATATCGTCAGATATCACGGGAGATATGTACCCTTCCATCGTACCGCATATCCCTCCCATCTTTTCTTTCCGCATACCGGTCCTTCCTTAACCGCCTAGAAAGTTTTGGTGTCCAGAGGTAGCCGTCGCCGGGATAATCGCCATCGCCCTACGGAAGCCCACGCCGACGGCTGAGTAAAAAGAAAAAGGTATCATCCTCCACGTCTCCTCCCATCTCTTGAAACGTTCATACTTTTTCCGTCGATTGGTTTTTGTTCCTGGCGGATTAGTTTTTCGTCAAAGGTACTATTTTGGTGCAAGATTGTGTGTGCTTGTCTTTACTTGGAGTAAAGGCCATTATGAGATTAGATGTGATTGCAAGTTCACAGTAGTTCATAATACGATCTGGTTACGGAAATATTATGTTGGTGGAGCTAATTTTCTAGCCCTTTCTGCTATACTGGATTACTATGAATGATTTGCATAAGGTTGGAGTGAAGAATTTTATGCAAGAGCTTTGCGATTGGTTGTTAGGGGATCCTGATCATACGGTCTAGTTATGGATATTTTTTGTCGTTGGATTTTCTTTACAAGACCTTTAGGCTATGTTCCATTAGTAGGAATGATTTGGATGATGTTTGATTTAGCCACTTAGATGTGGCGTACAAAGACTTATTCTCAATACTA
>NW_025245464.1:0-2629 GCF_018294505.1 Triticum aestivum
TTAGAAATATGCTCAAGTACAATGAGCAGGTCTTGAGATCTGGAGGCAAATCATTGTAGCAGTAATCGAGTATCCTTGTGACTCCATCCAGGGTAAGTGGAGCCACCTTCTCTTGAAACAATGACTTGCAAACTTTCCTCCAATGGCCATGGTCATTCTTTTTGGCTGGGTTGCAGGCGGCAAGACCAGCCATGGTCACTATGGCCAAAGGCAGCCCACCACAGTACTTCCATATTTCTTCATGGGCATGTTGTTTCTTGCTGCATTGGTTTGCGGTTCACAAAAACTATGATTAAATAGCTTTTCCGAGTCTACATCGCTAAGAAAACCAACTGGATGCAAATAATCGCTAGTCAACTGGCACCAGAAATATACATACCAACTCTTCTTTCTCCCCACCATCACTCCTCGTTCGCCCCATCATTTGCTTTTGTGCTTTCAGGGGATCCCGTGGAATGAGCCAGTCGCCGCATCAGAGCATGCCGCACCAACAGCTTGAAATCTTGTAGTCACTATTACTCTGCCATTATTATCATTTTCATGTGGCAACCAAGTTCTAATATCATGCCATGTTTCTGCAGACCAAATGTCATCAATCAAGAGGAGATACCTAGCAAAAAAAGGTAAACAAAAGTACAAATGAGAAAAGAAGTGGTCGCATACCCAAGTTAGTCTTTTGTATGTTAAAACTAGCTGATAAAAGAAACTTCGTCTAACTCAGTTGTGCAAGTGAATGTACAGTCTCAATACCTAGATTTCATTTGCTAGGACTCACTTATGGGCCTCTAGTTTATTAAAATAATTTATACAGTTTTTCATGCGCTATTTTTAGAAACTAATGAGACATTCACCTAATAGTTTTAATTGGGGGTATAACTCTTTATTTTAATAGACCATACACTAATGGCGAAGCTTTTTGGAGGTCTTGAGTAATTCTAAAAATAAATGTGATGATTCGCAATTTCTGTAAAACAAATCCACATATACATATGTATGTGTTATATAACTGTATAAAGTTTCATGATAAAATAACTTGACATGTGTGCTAAAGAATAAATAAATGGATTTTAACACTGATTAGTAATTGTGCTGAAAATTCAAAAAAAAACCTTTTTTCTGAAGTTCGTAGCTTAAATGATTCATCTTCAAAATTTCTTCACAAGTAGCATACATATATACGTACATGTGGATTATTTTTAAAAAATGTGATACTTGAAAAATATATAGTTTCACTTTTTAAAATAGGTACGGTACCCTAGTGTCCAGGGAGGGCCGCTACTGGTAAGCCAATTAGAAAGCCCTCTACTGGTAACCCAGTAAGTAGTGGCGTCATAAAAGTAGAGGGCGCCCTGCTCACCATTGATAGGCCTTTCTCCACCAGCCACTGTTAGACTATTTTGCAGCGTCACCTGCATTGTCTACTTTATTCTCTTATGTGAAACAATTTTCAATGGAAGCTTGTTCTTTTAGTTCCAAAATTGTAGATTCACCTAGGTTCCTTGAAATGCACATTTGCCAGTGCACAAGCGCCGGAAAAGTCTTACTCGTCTATTATTTCAGTATTCAAACACTTCAATAAAGGAACCCATTGCGACCTTTTTTTGCTTTTACCATATAACCACAAAATTACTACCACTACCTACATGGAACTGCAACTATCTCAATCTATTCGATAAACTTTGGCTTGACATTTCAGCATACCATATGCAAATTAGATATTATATTTTTTATAAATTTAATTACACATCCTATTATTTAGCACCGTCACGACACCTAACTTTTCGGGGTATCACAGGATCTCCCTGGGTACGAATGATTAGGGAAGTGTGAGGCGGGTGAGTTGAGACCTCGCAGCAAGATCACCTGGTTGTCTTGACGTTATGGAAGGATCTCCCTGAGCTCGGAACACGTGGACATCACAACCATCTTAAAACGAAACATGAAAAAGCTTACAAAAACTTCTCTCGAAAAAAGTCTCCCTACCATTTAAAAAAATCTTAAAAAATTTTTCTCATCATGACCAACCAGCATGCGCCACATGGTGTAGCTGGTTGGCCACCATTCTAGTGCCTCTTAATGGGTTTAACTAGTGGCTGGGGCGCGCACTTGGCGCGCCTCCTATGCGGTCCTTTGCGCGCTTGCCTTGGTGGTGCAGTTGTTTATGGTTCTAGTCCTCTTGAATTCGTTTCAACAACTTATTATATTGATGGTGCATCAGTGCATGTCAGAGACAGGAAGAGCAAACAAACAACTCCAACTCACTGCTTGTTGCCAACTCCTACCGTGTTGCCCTGCAACTGCACCTACTATCTTTGACTTCTTCTCTTTAGTTCAGGGATCAGTCTGTAATTTACATTTTCAGTCAAAATATGATTAACACTATCTTATTCATAATCCCACGATGTAACTATGCAAGCTTCTAGTCAATAGTAAGGAATCTCTTCGGAATGAAACATCATTTAGTTTATTCTTACATAAGTCCAGGTTGGCACTACTGAACTTGTAATCTTGAGAGCGTCCTGGATCACCACAGTTACTGCAAATGATGCCAATTGGAAAATTCTTGTCAGCATAAAGCACCAAACTTATACATGTATTGCATTGTACATGAAAAAATGATTAAGACAGT
>NW_025245465.1:0-2629 GCF_018294505.1 Triticum aestivum
AAAACCTCCGCATTGTGTCATTATATGTGACCAATTTTCCAGGAAAAATAATAAATTAAAATACGGTAATTATTTTAAAAAAGTGTTTTCAGAAATGAGCTATCATGTGTGAAGATTCATGGCTTTCAAGCCAAATGATCACTCTTATGGCCACATTCATGGCATAGTTTGTACAAATGACCTCATATCATGTGCATAGGTGCATATTGGAATGACAAACAATGTTGACCAAGAAATTTTTAATTTTCTTTGGACGAAAAATTCATTTTCCATTTTTTCGAGGGCCCAAAATGAGTTTTTTTGTGAAGGATCTACCATATATTTGTTGCAAAATTGGACCTAATCAATTTTATCAAATACTAGGCCATATATAATGCAAAATTGACAAAATGGTTGGGTGTCAAAAGTTTTGATCCACCTCTGGTGAAAACGACAAATTCCCGCTGATTCAGCTGGAAGCGGGTCAAATTTGAACTGCAGGTGCCTCATAGTTTGATCTTTATTTTTTCCAAAAATCATTTCTAGGTAAATAAGTATCTATTTAATCAGAAATACATGGTTTCATGGCGAGACATCGAGGTTTGGATGGTGGCCGAGGGCCCCAACTCTAGAGCGCATAAGCTCGCATGCCCGCCGCGTGGTCACCGCGTGACCGTGGCGTTGCCATGCGTTCTGGGCAGCCTAGGCATGTCTAGTGGGTTGTTCACTCTCTAGGTAGATGCTAGGAAGAAAATTATAACATAAGATTCTCACGAGGAGACCGACCGATGCTCAAACATGAATAAGCAGCCAAGTGTTTGATTTGCGATACGGGAAATGCACATGGCTAATGGGCGTGAGTTTTGGCTGAGGATGATTAGTTACTAAGAAGACCGTCTTCACAAATTTTTAGGGAAATCAAGAATATATAAATAACACTTCCTTCACAAAGTGCTGCTCTGAACAGAATAGGAAAATGAATATTGTTGAGTTATTTATGAACTAGGCAAGGAAGGTTTTTGACATATTTGATGAAGATATGATCCAAACAATTTATGAGATTTTCTTGGGAATTTTTGGAATAACAGAAATATAGGTTGCTTCACAACCTAGGGCAAAAATTGACACATGGACATGACACATAGGCAAACTGATGAGATGGCGCCTAGTCATCACAACCCACCACAATCTACAAGGCTATGACCATCTATATTGGTCGTTAACAACTAGAAATAAGGCAGCGGACCAGCAATGTTTGCTTTGTGACCATTTCGTGTAAGGAAATTACGACCTTTCAGACCAAAATGGTCACAATGGTTTAGGGTCTGGAGCCCCCCGAACAGCTTTTGACCAATTGGTCTCATATGGTCATAGATCTATGACCAATTCTTCCAGGGTCACTAACAGAAGGTCACTAGTTGACATATTTTTTGTAGTGGGTGCTCTCCGTGTCGCGCAAACGTGAGGGATCCCTGCTGCAGGGTTTGCAATATGTTCATGGTTTGCTTATTGTCTGCATTGCATGAGTGACTGAAACACAAACACGGATAAGTGGGTCATGGCGTATGGGAATAAAGAGGACTTGATACTTTAATGCTATGGTTGTGTTTTACCTTAATGATCTTTAGTAGTTGCGGATGCTTGCTAGAGTTCCAATCATAAGTGCATATGATCCAAGAATAGAAAGTATGTTAGCTTATGCCTCTCACACATAAAACTTGCTATCGGTCTAGTAAAGTAGTCAATTGCTTAGGGACAATTTCACAACTCCTATCACCACTTTTCCACACTCACTATACTAAATTTATTGCTTCTTTATCTAAACAGCCCCTACTTTTTATTTATGTGCTCTTTATTATCTTGCAAACCTATCCAGCAACACCTACAAAGTACTTCTAGTTTCATACTTGTTCTAGGTAAAGCGAACGCTAAGCGTGCGTAGAGTTGTATCGGTAACAAATCCAAGATTCAACCACTAGATAGGAATAGTCAAGCCCGCCGTTTTGACCGCATTTTGAAACGGGCATAAAAAATTCAAAAATAAATCAAAAAATTGGAAAACCTCCGCATTGTGTCATTATATGTGACCAATTTTCCAGGAAAAATAATAAATTAAAATACGGTAATTATTTTAAAAAAGTGTTTTCAGAAATGAGCTATCATGTGTGAAGATTCATGGCTTTCAAGCCAAATGATCACTCTTATGGCCACATTCATGACATAGTTTGTACAAATGACCTCATATCATGTGCATAGGTGCATATTGGAATGACAAACAATGTTGACCAAGAAATTTTTAATTTTCTTTGGACGAAAAATTCATTTTCCATTTTTTCGAGGGCCCAAAATGAGTTTTTTTGTGAAGGATCTACCATATATTTGTTGCAAAATTGGACCTAATCAATTTTATCAAATACTAGGCCATATATAATGCAAAATTGACAAAATGGTTGGGTGTCAAAAGTTTTGATCCACCTCTGGTGAAAACGACAAATTCCCGCTGATTCAGCTGGAAGCGGGTCAAATTTGAACTGCAGGTGCCTCATAGTTTGATCTTTATTTTTTCCAAAAATCATTTCTAGGTAAATAAGTATCTATTTAATCAGAAATACATGGTTTCATGGCGAGACATCGAGGTTTGGATGGTGGC
>NW_025245466.1:0-2628 GCF_018294505.1 Triticum aestivum
CATAGAACAAGGGAGTACCTTGCTCTGATACCAACTGAAAGTGCGTTATATCGACTAGAGGGGGTGAATAGGCGATTTTTATGAATTTTTCACTGAGGAATTTGCAGGTGAGGAAATTCCTTAGCGAAGAAATACTTGCAGCGGAATAAGTACTCAAACGTAAACATAGAAGAACACAACCATGGTCATCATGATGAAATGAAGACAAGCACAGAGTACAGAAAGCGTAATCACAGGATAACACAGGATGAAGACAAACAGACTGAAGAAATTGAACTGAGGAAATTGAGAAAGTCTTCAGTCAAAGTCTTCAAACACAGATATGAATAAATGCACAACACAGTTATGAGGAAATGAAAGAGTTGAGGTAATAGAACCAGTAAGCTTGGTGAAGACAATGATTTGGTAGACCAGTTCCAACTGCTGTCTCAGTTGTACATCTGGTTGGAGCGGCTAGGTATTTAAACCTGAGGACACATAGTCCCGAACACACAGTCCTCGCCGTATTCTCCTTGAGCTAAGGTCACACAGACCTCGCCCAATCACTCGTGGTATGTCTTCAGGTGACTTCCGAACCTTCACAAACTCGGTCACTCGGAGATCCACAATTCCTCTTGGATGCTCTAGACCATGACGCCTAATCGTCTGGAAGAAGCACAGTCTTTAAAGGTAACAAGCGTCATATCCACGCAGGATCAATCTCTTCAGTGATGCCCAATTACTTTGGGTTTGTAGGTGTTTGGGTTTGGGTTTTCCTCACTCGATGATTTTCGCTCAAAGTCCTCGGAGGATGGGATGCTCTCAAATGACAAGTATCAGTTTCTCTCGGAGCAGCCAACCAGCTAGTGGTTGTAAGGGGTGGCTATTTATAGCCTAGGGAGCAGCCCGACATGATAAGACATAATTGCCCTTCAATGATATGACCGTTAGGTGGGTAGATATTTTGGGACAGCTGGCACAAGGCACAACAACGGTTGGAAATTTGAGGCTCAAATTCCTCAGGGCTATCATGTTCGTCACTGTGTAGGCAATCCGCACTAGCGAATTCCTAACTCCTCAGTCAGAACAAATTCCTCAGAGACCAGAAGAACTTCGTCTCTGTCACTGAAGATATGACTGAACTGTATGAGATTTCCAATGGCTTCACTCGAAGGGATTGGTAGGTGTAGGATTTTGAGTGAGCATCACATGGAAATTTTTCCTTAGTATTTCCTCGACCCCCTTTAACAGTACGGTGTTTCCTATGACTCAAGAAAGAATGAAACTACGAAAACAAAATTCTTCACGCTTCATGTTCCTCGGATGAATACCAAGTCTTCAAGGTCACACCAATTTCTTCAGTTTCAAAGTCTTCAAAAAGTCTTCAGAAATCCAAAGACTTCAGTTGAAGAACTTCATTTTTAGGGTCGACTTTCTCTGTAAATATCAAACTCCTCATAGACTTATAGACCTGTGTACACTCATAAACACATTAGTCCCTTAACCTGTAAGTCTTCAATACACCAAAATCACTAAGGGGCACTAGATGCACTTACAATCTCCCCCTTTTTGGTGATCGATGACAATATAGGTTAAGTTTTCAACGGGGATAAACATATGAAGTGTAAATGCTGATATTGAGGAATTTTATTGCAAGATATAGAAGAACTCCCCCTGAATATGTGATAGTGAGGAATTTTCTTTTGAAGCAATGCACACTTGAAGAGTAAAATCATGGAGATCTCCCCCTATATCTTGTAATTCATACACGCATTTGACATATAATATGAAGAATTTGAAATGCATGATGAAATATGGTGACTCATGTAATTCAGCATGCGTGCATAAACATTAAAGAGGAATAAGCATGCAGAAAAACCACAGCAAAAGTATCAGGCCACCATAGAGTTTAAGTTTAGAACTCGATCCAGCAAAGTCATCAGAAGAACGAGAGTTGTAACTTAGCAAAAACGCCCATATAGGATAGACCCGCTTGAAGACTAACTCAAATTTCTCCCCCTTTGTCATCGAATGACCAAAAGGATCGAACGCCCCAGAAGAATATCAAGTTGATGAAGGAGCGCCAGCGTTGTTGGGGTCGATTGTTGATGTAGGGCATGTCGCAGTCTCGTCCAAGTCTTCATGCTCGTCGGTGTCGCGCGATGAAGAATAGGAGCTGGCCACCAAGGAAGGAACCTTGACCTTCTTGTATTTCTTCGGTGGAGGAGCAGACCAGTCAAAATCTTCCTTAAGACCCATTTTCTTCAGATCTTCTGCGCTATAAACGTGAGACAGAACAGCCCAGGTACGGTTGAAGGTTTCATGGAGGTAGTAATGCTTTTTCTTCACTGCATTGTGGGTAGCAGTCATGTTGTGAAGAATTGAACCAAACTGATGCTTAACCCATTTGTGATTGCGATCAACCTTCTGGTGAAGACTGAGGAGAAGCTCACGATCAGTCATCACCCTGGGTGTTGTGCCTTGAGGATTTTGCTTGGGTGCATTGGTGTTGGGGAACGTAGTAATTTCAAAAAAAATCCTACGCACACGCAAGATCATGGTGATGCATAGCAACGAGAGGGGAGAGTGTTGTCCACGTACCCTCGTAGACCGAAAGCGGAAGCGTTAGCACAACGCGGTTGATGTAGT
>NW_025245467.1:0-2628 GCF_018294505.1 Triticum aestivum
CCTGTTGTTTTGTTGTTGCATTGTACTATGTAGACTTGTAAAGGCCTTGCTTTTGGGTAGTCCGTATGCATATGTGAACCTTGTTGTTTAGTTGATGCAGCTACATGTTGCTTTTGGGTGGTCAGTATGCATATGTGAACATTGCTGTGTAGTTGATGCAACTACATGTGAACCTTGCTGTGTGGTTGATGCAACTACATGTGAACCTTGCCGTTAAGTTTAGATGATGGATGTGTACTTCTATGAACTAATTTCCTGATATTATGAACCATGTTGCTCGTAATGATGCCATTAGTGTCTAAGACTTGTGTGAAAATATTGTGTAATTGTCTGTGATGTCATATTTCCAAATAGGCCAGGCCAAATTTTTTAACCACATTGGCTAAAATAGGTCATGCTAAAATACTGTGTGATGTTACTCTGGCTAAAATACTGTGCGATGTTACTCATGTTGCTGATGTCATATTTCCAAAAAAATTAACCAAATTTTTTAACATAAGATGTGTGATGTCAGATTTTCAAATAGGTCATGCTAACATACTGTGTAACATTAGATGTTACTCTGGTGGCAAAAGCAATATTTGGCGAAAACTAGAGTGTCAAAAGCAAAATAAATAATAGAGGGTAATATGGTCTTTTCCCTGCTCCGTTTGGTCAAAACATCCATTGACCTAACAGAATGGCAATTGTGATAATTACCCAAATTTAAGAGTGGCAAAAGCGAGATGTCGAAATCTAGAGTGGCATAAGGAAAATTGGCAAAATCTGGAGTGGCAAAAACAAAATTTTCCCCAAGATTAAGGTAATCATGATGTGCTGAGTGTTAGTAGGATGGGAGTAATTAGAAAATATTCATGAAATAATTTCACTAATATTCTAAATAGTTTCAGAGGAACCGGATGTGTATCAGGGTCATAGGAAGCGTTTCGGAGTTTATCGAGCAATACATGGTATTTTTGATAAATAATATATAGGTGGAAAACATTCCGGTGATGTTAAATTAATAATAAAAAGGCTCTAATCATAGTTAGGAGGCTTTTATATTTAATTTAATATCATTTGGCCTTAAAAGGAAAAGTGGTGGAAAGCATATTGGGCCACTTGGGCCCAATATAGATAGCGCCCCGTTCTCCCCATGTAAAGGAGAGGGGGAGGCCGAATTGGAGGGGAAGTAACCCTCCTCCTGTCCGACAAATAAGGGGAGCCTTGCTCTAATTGTTCCAACTAGAGCTAGATCTATTTCCTCTAATCCTCATAATTAGAAGCCCAGTGTGGTTTTAATCTCCTCCCTCTAATTATCCGGTGACGGTTAGCTTTGGACTGCGAAGCGCTGCCGGATTGTGAAGACCGTACACTTGCAATCTGTGGAGAGGCGGTGCTTTATGTCTTCCGTTTGAGGGACTGTTCGTGGGCAGTTCGAGGGATCGTTGATCTACCGTTCGAGGGCCTCCAAGAACAATATACACCTACACTTTATTTCGCTGCAACTCGGAGTTGGTAACGATCTGATCCAAATCTCATCTTCATAGTGTTCCCGGGTGATCATAGGGCGATTTTTTTTATTTCTACTACATTTTCCAACAACTTCATGCAGAAAGCCAAACCCCATTAGATGATGTATTTTAGCACACTAAGTATGTGACCTCCACATAAGGCATGTGCCTTCCATTGAAAATGTGATGATTTTGCTTCTTCCATACATAAACCATCTAGGTATTTTGTAATGCACAAGAAAAAAAACAAATATTGATGTGCCACAATTCATTCATTACTTCCAAGATTTTCTTTAGATACATTAAGGGTATGAATGAGCAAAATCTTGATGTGTCTACATCTTCTGTTTCATAAGTTATTCAGCAAGTATTCATGCCAAGAGGAAAAATAGGATGTGGCATCCTACCTACTTCAGTTAAAATTTTGGACAAAGGGAGACAAATAGAAAGAAAAAAAAAGTGCCACGGACATGTATTTACAAGCACCTACTTTAAATATGTGAAACATAGTAAAGTAAATAAAATGAGAAAATATCCCTTTTTAAGATTTAGAGGCCCGCAATGACGGTATAAACACTAAAGATACATGATATAAAGAAAAGAGGAGAATCCCTCCATTGTCACCATTGTAATACTCTGTAAATAAATCAGTGAAGGAAATGCTATTATGAGCCTAAAATGAATCAACATCAAAATTGGAGGCACCATATGAGCTATGAGGATCACAAGTGCTCAGATGCAAGTGCTTTCAATTCCAATTCCCATAAAAAATGATGCATGCATCTGGTGCAAACATATAGGAATGAGCACATATGTATATTTGATTAAGTAGGTGCGAAAAATATTGACAAGAGAAGTTGAAAGTAAACTGTATGGTTTGGCCTCAAGACCCACCACCCTAGAAACTTCTGAATCATCATCCTTGTGATAATTAACTAAAAATGATAAATGGTTGTGGATGAGGCGCTTCTACGCCTAGCTCTAGAAACATATTTGTACATGTGAATTCGCTAGTCCCAATCATATGTACATAGAATTTTGGTTCTTCTATCTTGGTACGAATCCATATAAATAGGACAAATTATGACGCAAACATTGTATAATTTGTCAATATGATGTCCTGCGCTTTGTAGGT
>NW_025245468.1:0-2628 GCF_018294505.1 Triticum aestivum
GATCATGCATCTCCTATTTCCCCGCTTTCTCCTTTTGCTCACACGAGTCAACAATTTGTGAGTTTCGGTCAAGAACACCCATCCACTGCATTTCCCCTATTCTCGGGCAAGAACCCAAATCTTGGGAAAACTTAATGTAAGAAATATTTTCAAATGTTTGGAATCCATAATTCGGCCCGGGTGCGCATGGTTGTTCTTAATTTCTCTGGTTCTGCATCAACCTCGTTGCAATCGATCTGGAAAAAACTTTTTGAACATAATTGGGAATCCTTTGCATTCTCATGTGCACATGTTTCGGCCGTGATCGACACAAATTGTTGATCAGATAGTTTTATATTGTATTGAGAATTTTGAATTGATTATTAACCATTTCAATTCAACCCTTTTTTTAATAAAGGGCTCTTTTATTAAATCAGAATGTAGCATCAAGGAGATACGAAACATAATGAGTAACACCTGGCCTATGTATAGCTAGTTCCATACAACCAATCAAAGACAGTTCGACACAAGAAAAAAGCAACATATTGGCACCAGAGGTGGTGGACCCGTCCGAAAATTAAGCTGCCACCCATGTTGGGTGAAAACCTCCTTGCCCACCCGTTCCAGCCGCATACACACCACCTTGAACAACGGTTGGTAGTCCGCTCGGTGTAGCATAGACCACGTATGAAACCAGTGCGTAGAATGGAAAATTACCTGCAAAGGAGTCGAGTTTTTGCCATTGAAAATCAAATCCTTTCTACATAGCCATACCGACCATAATAAGGTATACGCTCCCACCCTTATTAGGATAGAAAATTACCTGCAACACTCATGGGCGGATACAAATTGGACGCTATTTATATGACTGACCATGAAGAACGCACAAACTTGCACTGAAAAAAGAGGTGTTTGATTGTCTCATCGTGAATACAAAAACAATACTTCTTCCTTCTTTGCCAGTTGCGATGGGTGTGGTTGTGTTTTGTTAGCACAACTCCCCTCCGAAGACAGCACATGCAAATTTTAACTCTTACTGGAATCTTCAACTTCCAAAATCTCGTGTTATTATCCACTGGGACCTCTAACTGCATGAGTGCATGTTGCATAGAGTCAACTATGAAGGATCCAGATGTAGTGAGGTTCAAGTGAAAAGCACCCCACCCTTGTGTCAGGTAAATCGAAATCAAACGGGAAAGCGGATCTTGCTATAAAATAAGACGGGGGCCAATTAAATCCCGCGTGAATGAATACCCGACGGGAAATAACTGAGACATGCACAAGAGTATCATTCTTATCGCAAACAATGAGGTACAAAGATGGATATCATTCTCGGAGGCTGGCATTGCCTAGCTAGTTGTCCTCACAAAGCCGAATGTCCGAACCGTCTTTTAATTTGAAGGATCCCAAACGGAAAATATTTTCCTTGCCTCCATTAAACCAGCCGAAAAGTGCGAGTCAGCAGGTTTTGAGCAGGCCACTGACAAAACTTTTTGGCTTAGATAATTATTACGCAACAGGGTTTGCTACATGCCATCCTCAGTAAGAAGTTTGAACGACCATTAAACAAGTAAGGCATCATTCTTGACCAACCTGTATTTTTCCTTCTCCTTGCAAAAAGAAACTAGATCTGAAATAATGAAGCCTTCGCAAGACCCCTTTAGGGAGTTGGAAAAAGGAAAGCATATAGAGAACCATATTTGTGAGGACGGAATTTATCAAGACCAATCATCCTCCAGCAGAGAGTACCTTGCCTTGCCAACTTCTCAAACGTTTCTCGAAGTGTTCCTCTACATGTTTCCACTCTGCGTTAGTGACACACCGATAATGAATCAGAATTCCCAAATATTTAATCAGGAACTGGCCTTGTGCACAACCAAACGGGTCAGCATAATCGGTCGCTGCCACACTTGCTCCCCAAAGCAGAACAATTCACTTTTCTGGATGCTAATTTTAAGACAAGTTATTTGCTCAAATGCTGAAAGAACAAGCTTCAAGTTTCTAGACATATTTAGGTCATGTTCCATAAAAATAATCGTATCATCATCATATTGCAAAGTTGAGAGGCCACCATCCAAAAGGTGTGGCACTACACCAGCAATCTGGTCGTCCTGCTTGGCGCATTCAATCGCAATAGCCAACATGTCAGGAACTATGTTAAATAACACTAGAGACATGGGTCACCCTGACGGAGTCTTTGTTTTGTCTGAAAGTAATGGCCTATGTCATAACTGACTTTGACAGCCACACTACCTTCAGTAAAAATATTTTGATCCCTTGGCACCATTTATTGGAGAAACCTTTCATTCTCAGGGCATGTTGAAGAAATGACATATTGACCTTTTCGTTGGCCTTTTGAAAATCAATCTTGATCCCACTCATGTTTTATCAGTGCATCTCATGAATGGTCTCATGTAGGATTACTACTCCATCGAGTATATTTGTTCCTTGCATGAAAGTAGTTTGAGATGGCCAGATGACAGGGTCAGCAACCATGTTGAGCCTATTAGTAGCCAATTTGGTGAAAATTTTGAAGTTGACATTAAGGAGACATATGGTTCTATATTGCTGGATCCGCGCAACCTCCTTAATTTTCCGTAATAAAAAAATCTCGCCAAAATTAAGCCTGGATAGTTCAAGTTGACCGGC
>NW_025245469.1:0-2628 GCF_018294505.1 Triticum aestivum
CTCAAAGAAATTTGATGCATGGTATAAGAACATGTCATCCATCATGAAAGAATAGTTATTGTGTATAACACGATGGGGACACAAATTTAGCATACAAGTATAAGGATCATGCAATGGATGGGAGTGATCAAAATCTCCTAAAATGTATGAGGAAACTATGGGGG
The DNA here is from genome assembly GCF_018294505.1 of Triticum aestivum. Taxonomy (NCBI): domain Eukaryota; kingdom Viridiplantae; phylum Streptophyta; class Magnoliopsida; order Poales; family Poaceae; genus Triticum; species Triticum aestivum. Next base: position 165 of record NW_025245469.1, read on the forward strand.
TCTCCTCATGAGTAATATTGGAAACATCATATGGAGAAAATGGACAACATCCAAAACAATGCATATCCGAAGCTAGGTGGTCATGGCATGGCATATGCGATAAAGGATGCAAAGGGAGCATATCAATATCATCACAAGAAAAACAAATGCCAATAACCATGGGCTTGTCATCTGTGCCATAAGTGCAAATTGGGTTAATCTTAATGGCACATGCATAGTCACTTTGAAGAGATTGCAAATATGACATGTGGTCGATCTCATGCATAGCATATGACAAGTCAAGCGGATTGGCAAACATGATGTGACCGAGAGAATTGTCACAAGAAATCCTATGTAACATGGCACCACAACTAAAAGACTCCACATGGCAATCATCATACTCATCATAAATGCGTAAATCATCGCATGGGGAAATCATACTAGCATGAAGCATGTCAATAGGGGGATCAACATCATGCAAGCAATCAATGTCATGAATGTCCACTAGTGGGACTAGAGCATCACCTTCACCTATGTTACCTTTGTCATTCCACTCAAGTGGTGTAGGTGAGGTGGGAAAGACCAAATGGTGGTCATATTCATCTTGATGGAACCATGTGGGGGGTGCATCATATTCCACCATGGCCATCGTCTTGTCCAAAGGGAGGACGAAGTCATCACGAATCGGCGCGTCATCATAGATGGGACCTAGCACCAAATGAGAATACACAATAGAGGTAGAGGTCAAGTTGTTAGAAATGCAAATGGCCTCACGAGACCTATCAACTATCACACTCTCTCTATGTGGTGGTTCACTCACTCCCACAAAATAGGTGCACTCAATCTCACGTATGGTGGAGTCACTCATCTCACTCAAGTGGTGGGGGTTGTGGCTCTCCTCACATGGGAATTGTGGAAACACATCATATATGGGGCTAGTGGTGAAGTCACTCTCACTCTCAATATGGAGGCTAAAGTCACTCAAGTCATCACATGTCGCCGTGGTCGAAGGGAAAATCCCATGCTCAACCATCTCTTTGTTGTCGCCGTGGATGAAGGCCGAAGATGGCACATCATCACTCTCGCCTCCTAAGATGGAAGCATCATCCTTGCTCGCCACCTTGTCGCTCGCCTCCAAAGCTTGGTCCTTGAGGTTCTCCGTAGTCGTACTTGTCGCCGCACCATCTTGAAAAAGAGTCGAAGTAGAATCGACATCATCAATGCCACAAAGAGGGATGGCGGTGAAGTCGAACTTGGGAGCATCGTCTTGGAGCTCGTCGGGCTTGGACATCTTGGTGGTACTAGCCTCATGTTCATTCTCATGGAGCTTGGTCGTCGCAAAGTGAGCTTGGGGTGGAGAAGCCTTGGCCTTCATGAGTTCTTGTTCCGCCTTGATAGCACCAATGTAGTTGTCGTCGAGGGACTTGTAGTTCTCGAGGAAGATCATCTTGGAGATGTCGTTGTGTAATCCCATCATGAAGTGGAACTTCATCGAAATGGGGTCGTCCACGCCGGCTCGTCGCAAGGCAATCTTGATCTCTTTGAAGTACTCGTCGATGGACTTGGATCCTTGGGTGGTGTTCTCCAATTGGCGTAGAAGTTGTTCCGTGTAGGTTGGAGGCACGAACTCTCGCCGCAAAGCTCTCTTCATCTTGGGCCAACTCATGTCGTAGCTCTCCGAAGGTGCGTGAAGCCACCATGTGGACGCGTAGTTGTGGAAGTTTCTTGTGGCGCACTTCACTTGATCTTCGGGAGGAACTTGATGTAGCTTGAGGTAGTCGTCCATCAAACACTCCCACTCGAGATACTCCTCGGGTTCTAGAGTCCCATAGAAAGGAATCTCATGGTCGATGTCGAGGTCGTAGTAGCTCGTGGAAGTCACGGACTTGAGCTTGGGGAGCTTTTCTTGAAGTTCTTGTGGTGCTTGTTGGCGAAGATGCCATATATCCGAAGGCGAAGATGCCTTGAAGTCGCTTGGCGAAGATGCCAAGGGAGATGGTGAAGTCTTTGCGCGGTTGTTGGTGTTGAGCTCTTGACCTTCACGTTCATGGTGGTGATGGTGTCGATGCCGATGTGACCTTGCCGGAGGTGGTAGCTCGGAGGCATGTGCTCTTGAGCGTCTTCTCGAAGATGAGGAAGATCGCTTGTAGGACTTGATGAGGGCTTTGATCTCCTCCATTTGAGCTTGCATCTTGGCGTCGGTGGAGTTTTGCGTGGCATCGAACTCGTCGTTCTTCTTGTAGACGAAAGATGAAATGCCTTGCCTATCCATCACAAGACTCGAGCAAATATGAGTGGGAGAAAGAGAAGAACGAATACCAAATGTACCTTGACCAAAGTTGAAAGTGGATCAATGATCACTCCAATGTGGACAAGGAAATAGCACAATTGGTGATAGAGGCAAAGGTGTCCCGTCTTTCGATGAGATGATGGATATCGCTTTGGTGGAAGTCGACTTTGACGATCCGACTACGAACGTGCGAGG
>NW_025245470.1:0-2628 GCF_018294505.1 Triticum aestivum
CTCGCTACAAATGTGTCGTGAACATCATCAACATTCTGAGCTCTTCCAAGATATCTATCGAATTCTGGATGAGAAATACCATCCTTGACCTCGATGATTTGTTTTATCATCGACCATTTTATCGCCTTCCATTCAACACAAACTTGTTCGTGTTTTGTGTTGTACCTTAATTTCCTTGCTATCTAGCTTATGATATGTTCTACCTTGGAGTATTACCATCTTTTATGTCAAGTATGTCGTAAGAATTTCACCACCTCGTATGACATCTTGGTACAGTGATACTTCTCCCCATCACCATTCTTTCTTGGTCCCCGTGTTGTTTCTAAAAGGAATACCGACCAATGGTCTGTGATGTGTAAATTCTAAACTTCTAGCAACCCTATTGCTTTGAAGTTATTGGTCTATAGTTTCATTCTACGTCTATGGCTTAATGAATCATCATTCAGACATTGATTGTGCTACCTAGCCCATATTTCGAGTGCACATTGCAACCAATGTTTAACTGTGTATGTTTTCCTCGAGCATACATCATTAAGTCATTCGATCTAGCTAATGTTATCTCCTTGTTCACATAGTGATGGAAATCCATCTTTTGGAAATCTCAATGGATTGTCGCTGAGTCAATCAGTCACCTCCTCACCTCTCCTTGATGTAATGATGAACCCTTGTTCGGAACTCGCTTCCATAGTTCATCTCCCGAGAATCTTCGATGTCGTTTCGACAATTTGTGTTGCACCTTTCTTCTCAGGCATCCTGAGTCTGAGTTATCCTGACACCAATCAGATCTGAATCTCGGTCAGATATAATGGTTGGAACATATTTCCAAGAGTAATAACATTGGCCTATTTATGACCCAGTAAGGTGATGATACCCAGCACACCTGGCCGGAGGCCCTATTGTTATAGATTCCTCTTCAGCAAGGTTAGCTATTCTTCCAGGAGGAAATCGTAAGACTTGTTCTATAAGTTGTTCCTGATGGATCCTTTTTGTTTCCAGAGTCTGATCTTCACCTATTGACCATGTCAATACTATCTCGAAGCATGTCTATGGTACTCCGATTTTCAACGGGAACATTTGAAGCCCAATGCTAAATGTTTCCTGCTCAATTATCCAAACACCATTGTATGGGTAATGTCATGAAATTTCTCTCCCTTACCTAAAGAGTTTTCTACATTATATCATGTCATGAATATCATGCTCAGCTTGTCCTTGGGAAGGATATAACCTTGAAATATGTGTTTAAACACATTTTCCTTTCCATTCTTCTGTTTAATCTGATAATCATATTTTCCTTTCCATTGTGTGGTTTAACCTTTCTGGTGAACTATATGATCTAAGCAGTAATATTCTCCTGCTTATGTAAACACCTCGGTGTACAACTCTGTCAGTAAGACCCTGTTATTATTGTTGGTGACATTTCGGTAACCACCGATGGACGAGAACTTTGCCTTATGGTCCGCCTCGTTTCAACGAGCAGGAAAATGGTTCTCTTCGTCCCTCGCCCTTGGTACCGACGATGTTGCTGACATATAACTGACAGGCTACCCTCTGCCATGACTTGCAATCATGATCGTGCAAGATGTCACCGCCCTTCCTACTTTTAACCCACATGGTGGGCCCATAACCCACAGTTCCACAGGATCGAAACCTGACTCTCCTGTGCACCCCCTGTTCCCAAATTTATTCATCGCGCGTGGCCTCGTATGTAATTCACGGACCATCGTCCTACTGATCTATACTGGCATCAGACATAGTACTTATTCTAAGTGCTTTGAACCCCTTTCACACTTTGTTTCAGGCTTCAAACGATTGCCTACCCGTTTGAAACTTCTCACGGTACTTTCTTACTTGCTCTCGGCTTTTCTTAAGGTTTAGTTCGAGAGATACTTTCCGCCACCTTCCCCGATGATATTGACCAGATAGTAAACCCTGCAGAAGTCCGTTCTTCCAGAATACCCCCCTTACTCTGTCGTAAGTACGATGGAGTTCCCGAAGAGAGGACGACAACTTTATCATGATGACCTGAAACAGCAGAATGAAGACATCAATGTAATGGATCAACCTCTTCGAGAAGAACAACCAAGACCAAGAACGCTCCCTAGAATTTCGTAACCCGAACCTTCCCCCTTTACTTCCCTCTTAAATCTCGGGACGAGATTTCTTATAGTGGAGGAGAATTGTGACGCCCGGATAATCAAGCTACAGTAAAACTCTGCTAATGATGCCACGTCACCTCCCTTACTGTTTCTAATCCTTCGTTAGTCCAAAACCGATTCAAAAATCAATTCGAAATAAGGCAAACGATAAAAGTTTTCAAACATTAAAACTAAAATGTTCAAATTGGAACAAATAAATCCTAAGTAATAATGGAGGAGAAACCACACTTTTATAAAATGTGTAAATACTCTAAAATGAGCAAAACAGCAGCTAAAACCAATAATTAAATGCTTTTTATAATATATAAAATATTAAACTAATTTGTTTGGGAGCCCAAGTTATTGTGACAATAGAATAAGTAGTAACACTATTTTAGGAACTAATTTAGCATTTTATAAAACTATAGTAAATAGAAAGTGAGATAAAACAGTAAAAAGGAAATAGATAAAAAAACCAAACCAATAAAAAAAA
>NW_025245471.1:0-2628 GCF_018294505.1 Triticum aestivum
CATAGAACAAGGGAGTACCTTGCTCTGATACCAACTGAAAGTGCGTTATATCGACTAGAGGGGGTGAATAGGCGATTTTTATGAATTTTTCACTGAGGAATTTGCAGGTGAGGAAATTCCTTAGCGAAGAAATACTTGCAGCGGAATAAGTACTCAAACGTAAACATAGAAGAACACAACCATGGTCATCATGATGAAATGAAGACAAGCACAGAGTACAGAAAGCGTAATCACAGGATAACACAGGATGAAGACAAACAGACTGAAGAAATTGAACTGAGGAAATTGAGAAAGTCTTCAGTCAAAGTCTTCAAACACAGATATGAATAAATGCACAACACAGTTATGAGGAAATGAAAGAGTTGAGGTAATAGAACCAGTAAGCTTGGTGAAGACAATGATTTGGTAGACCAGTTCCAACTGCTGTCTCAGTTGTACATCTGGTTGGAGCGGCTAGGTATTTAAACCTGAGGACACATAGTCCCGAACACACAGTCCTCGCCGTATTCTCCTTGAGCTAAGGTCACACAGACCTCGCCCAATCACTCGTGGTATGTCTTCAGGTGACTTCCGAACCTTCACAAACTCGGTCACTCGGAGATCCACAATTCCTCTTGGATGCTCTAGACCATGACGCCTAATCGTCTGGAAGAAGCACAGTCTTTAAAGGTAACAAGCGTCATATCCACGCAGGATCAATCTCTTTAGTGATGCCCAATTACTTTGGGTTTGTAGGTGTTTGGGTTTGGGTTTTCCTCACTCGATGATTTTCGCTCAAAGTCCTCGGAGGATGGGATGCTCTCAAATGACAAGTATCAGTTTCTCTCGGAGCAGCCAACCAGCTAGTGGTTGTAAGGGGTGGCTATTTATAGCCTAGGGAGCAGCCCGACATGATTAGACATAATTGCCCTTCAATGATATGACCGTTAGGTGGGTAGATATTTTGGGACAGCTGGCACAAGGCACAACAACGGTTGGAAATTTGAGGCTCAAATTCCTCAGGGCTATCATGTTCGTCACTGTGTAGGCAATCCGCACTAGCGAATTCCTAACTCCTCAGTCAGAACAAATTCCTCAGAGACCAGAAGAACTTCGTCTCTGTCACTGAAGATATGACTGAACTGTATGAGATTTCCAATGGCTTCACTCGAAGGGATTGGTAGGTGTAGGATTTTGAGTGAGCATCACATGGAAATTTTTCCTTAGTATTTCCTCGACCCCCTTTAACAGTACGGTGTTTCCTATGACTCAAGAAAGAATGAAACTACGAAAACAAAATTCTTCACGCTTCATGTTCCTCGGATGAATACCAAGTCTTCAAGGTCACACCAATTTCTTCAGTTTCAAAGTCTTCAAAAAGTCTTCAGAAATCCAAAGACTTCAGTTGAAGAACTTCATTTTTAGGGTCGACTTTCTCTGTAAATATCAAACTCCTCATAGACTTATAGACCTGTGTACACTCATAAACACATTAGTCCCTTAACCTGTAAGTCTTCAATACACCAAAATCACTAAGGGGCACTAGATGCACTTACAATCTCCCCCTTTTTGGTGATCGATGACAATATAGGTTAAGTTTTCAACGGGGATAAACATATGAAGTGTAAATGCTGATATTGAGGAATTTTATTGCAAGATATAGAAGAACTCCCCCTGAATATGTGATAGTGAGGAATTTTCTTTTGAAGCAATGCACACTTGAAGAGTAAAATCATGGAGATCTCCCCCTATATCTTGTAATTCATACACGCATTTGACATATAATATGAAGAATTTGAAATGCATGATGAAATATGGTGACTCATGTAATTCAGCATGCGTGCATAAACATTAAAGAGGAATAAGCATGCAGAAAAACCACAGCAAAAGTATCAGGCCACCATAGAGTTTAAGTTTAGAACTCGATCCAGCAAAGTCATCAGAAGAACGAGAGTTGTAACTTAGCAAAAACGCCCATATAGGATAGACCCGCTTGAAGACTAACTCAAATTTCTCCCCCTTTGTCATCGAATGACCAAAAGGATCGAACGCCCCAGAAGAATATCAAGTTGATGAAGGAGCGCCAGCGTTGTTGGGGTCGATTGTTGATGTAGGGCATGTCGCAGTCTCGTCCAAGTCTTCATGCTCGTCGGTGTCGCGCGATGAAGAATAGGAGCTGGCCACCAAGGAAGGAACCTTGACCTTCTTGTATTTCTTCGGTGGAGGAGCAGACCAGTCAAAATCTTCCTTAAGACCCATTTTCTTCAGATCTTCTGCGCTATAAACGTGAGACAGAACAGCCCAGGTACGGTTGAAGGTTTCATGGAGGTAGTAATGCTTTTTCTTCACTGCATTGTGGGTAGCAGTCATGTTGTGAAGAATTGAACCAAACTGATGCTTAACCCATTTGTGATTGCGATCAACCTTCTGGTGAAGACTGAGGAGAAGCTCACGATCAGTCATCACCCTGGGTGTTGTGCCTTGAGGATTTTGCTTGGGTGCATTGGTGTTGGGGAACGTAGTAATTTCAAAAAAAATCCTACGCACACGCAAGATCATGGTGATGCATAGCAACGAGAGGGGAGAGTGTTGTCCACGTACCCTCGTAGACCGAAAGCGGAAGCGTTAGCACAACGCGGTTGATGTAGT
>NW_025245472.1:0-2628 GCF_018294505.1 Triticum aestivum
GAGTGACAAATCCCAGTCTCGATTCGTGCCAACCCAACAGACACTTTCGGAGATACACGTAGTGCACCTTTATAGCCACCCAGTTACGTTGTCACGTTTGGTACACCCAAAGCATTCCTACGGTATCCGGGATTTGCACAATCTCATGGTCCAAGGAAATGATACTTGACATTAGAAAAGCTTTAGCATACGAACTACATGATCTTGTGCTAGGCTTAGGATTGGGTCTTGTCCATCACATCATTCTCCTAATGATGTGATCCCGTTATCAACAACATACAATGTCCATGGTCAGGAAACCGTAACCATCTATTGATCAACGAGCTAGTCAACTAGAGGCTTACTAGGGACATGGTGTTGTCTATGTATCCACACATGTATCTGAGTTTCCTATCAATACAATTCTAGCATGGATAAGAAACGATTATCATGAACAAGGAAATATAATAATAACTAATTTATTATTGCCTCTAGGGCATATTTCCAACAGTCTCCCACTTTCACTAGAGTCAATAATCCAGTTCGCATCGCTATGTGATTAACACTCAAGGTCACATCCCCATGTGACTAACAGCCAAAGAGTTTACTAGAGTCAATAATCTAGTTCACATTACCATGTGATTAACACTCAAGGAGTTCTGGGTTTGATCATGTTATGCTTGTGAGAGATGTTATAGTCAACGGGTCTAAACCTTTCAGATCCGTGTGTGCTTTACAAATCTCTAAGTCACCTTGTAGATGCAGTTACCACGCTCTATTTGGACTATTCCAAATAACCGTTCTACTATACGAATCCGGTTTACTACTCAGAATCATCTAGATTAGTGTCAAAGATTGCATCGGTGTAACCCTTTACGACAAACTCTTTTACCACCTCCATAATCGAGAAAATTCCTTAGTCCACTAGTTACTAAGGATAACCTTGACCGTTGTCCTATGATCGATTCCTAGATTACACTTGTACCCCTTGACTGACTCAAGGCTTAGCACGCTTCAGGTGCGGTACACAACATTGCATACTTTAGAGCCTACGTCTAAAGCATAGGGGACGACCTTCGTCCTTTCTCTCTATTCTGCCGTGGTCAGGTCTTGAGTTTTACTCAATACTCATACCTTATAACACAGCCAAGAACTCCTTCTTTGCTGATCTATTTTTGAAATCCTTCAAAATTTTGTCATGGTATGTGTTCGTTTCAAAGTACTATTAAGCGATTTTGATCTATCCTTACAGATCTTGATGCTCAATGTTCAAGTAGCTTAATCCAGGTTTTCCATTAAAAACACTTTTCAAATAACCCTGTATGCTTTCTAGAAATTCTACATCATTTCTGATCAACAATATGTTAACAACATATACTCATCAAAAATTCTATAGTGCTCCCACTCACTTCTTTGGAAATACAAGTTTCTCATAAACTTTGTATAAACCCAAAATCTTTGATCATCTCATCAAAGTGTACATTCCAATTCTGAGATGCTTACTCCAGTTCTTAGAAGGATTGATGGAGCTTTGCGTACTTGTTAGCATCTTTCAGGATTGACAAAACCTTCTGGTTGTATCACATACAACCTTTCCTCAAGACAAACATCGAGGAAACAATGTTTTGACATCCTATCTGTAAGATTTCATAAATAATCCAGTAACTGCTAACATGATTCCAACAGACTCTTAGCATCGCTACGAGTGAGAAAGTCTCATTGTAGTCAACTCCTTAAACTTGTCTGGAAACATCTTAACGACAAGTCGAGATTTCTTAATGGTGACACTTACCATCATTGTCTGTCTTCCTTTTAAAATCCATCTGCATCCAACAGCCTTACGACCATCAAGTAGTTCTTTCAAAGTCTATACTTCGTTTTTGTTGGGGAACGTAGTAATTTCAAAAAAATTCCTACGCACACGCAAGATCATGGTGATGCATAGCAACGAGGGGGAGAGTGTAGTCTACGTACCCTCGTAGACCGACAGCAGAAGCGTTATGACAACGCGGTTGATGTAGTCGTACGTCTTCACGGCCCGACCGATCAAGCACCGAAACTACGACACCTCCGAGTTCTAGCACACGTTCAGGTCGATGACGATCCCCGGACTCCGATCCAGCAAAGTGTCGGGGAAGAGTTCCGTCAGCACGATGGCGTGGTGACGATCTTGATGTTCTACCGTCGCAGGGCTTCGCCTAAGCACCGCTACAATATTATCGATGATTATTGTGGAGGGGGGCACCGCACACGGCTAAGAGAACGATCACGAAGATCAACATGTGTGTCTAGAGGTGCCCTCCTGCCCCCGTATATAAAGGAGCAAGGGAGGAGGAGGCCGGCCCTAGGAGGGGGCGCGCCAAGTGTGGATTCCTACTAGGACTCCCTAGTCCTAGTTGGATTCCACCTCCCATATGGAATAGGAAAAGAGGAAGGGAAAAGGAGAAGGAAGGAAGGGGGCGCCCCCCTTCCCTAGTCCAATTCGGACCAGACCAAGGGGAGGGGTGCAGCCACCCTTGAGGCCCTTTTTCTTCTTTCCCGTATGGCCCAATAAGGCCCAATACGTATTCCCGTAACTCTCCGGTACTCCAAAAAATACCCGAATCACTCAGAACCTTTCCGATGTCCGAATATAGTCGTCCAATATAT
>NW_025245473.1:0-2627 GCF_018294505.1 Triticum aestivum
TACCACGGCCATCGCAAACGGAGAGCCCTCGTAAACTTGTCAGTGTTGAGTGCCCCAAGGCCTCCGTACTCTAGTGGCCGGCAAACATACTCCCAATTCACCTTGCATTTTGCCCCCGTTGTCTTGTCGGAACCGAACCAAAGGAAAGCTCTCTCAAGCTTGTTGACGCTGTGAAGTATGGTTGGTGGGATGACCAACGGGGTGGCGGGGTGGACCACTTGGGAAGTGATCACGGACTTGACAAGGGCCGTACGTCCAATGGTGGTGATGTTTTGGCCATCATACGTTGATAACTTGCTTGCAACTTTGTCCACGAGAAGTTGGAGATCCACCAACTTTAGCTTCCAAACAGAGAGGGGGAGCCCCAAGTATCGCAGTGGGAAAGAGGTCCGTGCAGCCGGCAAACTTTGAGTTAGGCGACCCAAATCCAGGTGGTTGCAACGAATGGGCACCACCGAGCTTTTTTGGAAATTGGTGCAAAGGCCTGTGACCTCCCCGAAACCCTTCAAAATGCTTGCCAGGTTGTCAACATCCTTTTTGATCGGAGCCAAGAAGACAGCCGCATCGTCCGCATAGAGGGAGGTCCTCAACATGGCTCCCCGCCCCCTGATTCTATGTAGGAGACCCCTCCGAGTTGCCACATCTAAGATTTTTTGTAGTGGATCGATGGCGATGACGAATAGGAGCGGGGACACGGGGTCTCCCTGCCGAAGGCCCTGTCCATGCTTGATGGGGCTGTCGGCAATGCCATTGAGGACGATCCTCGAGGAAGAGGTGCTAAGGAGGGTTGCGATCCGATCCCTAAATTTGCTCGGAAATCCTCGCCTTTGGAGGAGATCAAGCAAGTATTCCCACTTAATGGAGTCGAAGGCCTTCCGAATATCAAGCTTGAAGAGGAGTGAGGGGGTCTTCCTCGCATGGAGGCGTCGAGCAAGATTGCGAACATACATAAAATTTTCATGGATGCTTCTTGTTTTGATGAAGGCGCTTTGGACGTTGGAGACGAGATTTTTCATATGGGGGCCAAGTCTCAAGGCGAGCACTTTCGCAATAATCTTCGCGATCGTATGGATGAGGCTAATGGGTCTATAGTCGGCGATTCCCTCCGCCCCATCCTTTTTAGGCAAGAGGACCACATTAGCGGACTTGATCCATTGGAGATTTGACGTTTGCAGGGGGTCGAAAATGTGAAATGACCGTCATTAGGTCGGTTTTGATAATGCCCCAACATTTCTTGAAGAAGAGGCCTGAGAAGCCATCCGGCCCCGGCGCCTTGTCGCTGGGCATGTCATTGATCGCTTCAAGAACCTCACATTCGGCCATTGGAGCGCCAAGGCCATGCAAGTCAAGTGGTTCCAAATTAAGCTCCTCCCAATTGAAATCTTTGCGACTACGGGGGCCTCCCTTCATGACCTTGGAGAAGTGCTCATGGATTAGCTTTTCTTTGGCGCCGAGCTCGGTGACCCACCCATGCGCATCCTTGATCCTATGAATATGATTTTTCCTCCTCCTTGCATTAACTCGGCGGTGAAAGAATTTGGTATTTGCATCACCTTCTTTAAGATTGGAAATTCTTGCACATTGCTTCTTACGCGATCTTTCTAGCACGGCCAAGGCAATGACCCTTCTCTTGAGCCTAGCCCGGAGCTCAAGTTCGTCGGCGGAGAGGAGTCTATTCTCTTGAGCGATGTCAAGGCGAAGGATCACCAAAAGCGCGGCCAATGAGGTTAGCTTCTAGCTGTATGTATGCGAACCTGATGCATGAACCTTTTTTCTTCAAGCCTTCCTGTATACGCTGTATGCATAGTGAGGTTATCTTTTAGCTTCCAGCCGTCCTGTATACGCTGCACCTTTTTTCTTTTCATTTGTGCGTGTTAGTTTCTTTTAAACTTTTGTGTGTGCGCACGCGTGTGAGAAAGAGACGAACCATCCATATGAGATATAGTTCACATCAAACTTCGACATTTGTATGTGTTTTTCACTTTGGCCATTAATCGATTCCTTCTTACGAAACTTACTTTTGATGAAAATTTCACTATTATAAACTTATTGTTACATATATAAAAAAGCATATTTTTTTGTTTAAATTGTGTGCCAATTTTATCAATTTTTTCCTTTCTTCCTAAAGGGTAATAGCAATGCCACCAATTCATTCTTCCTTGTAAAACTATGTTCTTTTGATTTTGTTTCAGTTTTCACTTTCTTTTCTTTTTTGCTTTAAGGCAATGTCAATGCCACTAATTCATTCTTCTTAGAAAACTTAATTATTCTTATTTAGTTTTTGTTTCTATTTAATTTTATTTCTTCTTTAAGGGTAATACCAACGCCGATAATTAATTTCTTGCTAGGAAACTTCCTCTTTTTCTTCTTCTAAAAAAACACTATTATAATTTATAAGACAATTCCTGCATATTATGAATAGCACAACTTTTTGTGTAAATTATATGCAAGTTTTATTTATTTGTTTTGTTTTTCTTTTGGAAGGGTAATACCAGTGCCACTAATTCATTCTTCCTTATAAAACTTCATTATTGTGTTTTAGTTTTAGTTTTTGTTTCATTTTCTTTATTCTTTAAGGGTACTTCCTTTTCCTGAAAAAATCATTTATTACAAGCCAATTCCTGCTG
>NW_025245474.1:0-2627 GCF_018294505.1 Triticum aestivum
CAAAATTTTAATGCACAAGAACGTCACTTTATATTGCCCCTTGCATGTGAACCTTTATTATGCAGTCCGTCGCTTTTATTGCGTCCATAACAAGTTCGTACAAAGCTTATTTCTCTACATTAATAAGTCATGCATATTTAGAGAGCAATTTTTTATTGCTTGCACCGATGACAACTTACTTGAAGGATCTTACTCAATCCATAGGTAGATATGGTGGACTCTCATGGCAAAACTGGTTTAAGGGTGTTTGGAAGCACAAGTAGTATTTCTACTTGGTGCTAAGAATTTGGCTAGCATGAGGGGGAAAGGCAAGCTCAACACAATAGAGGACCCATGACAACATACTTTATCTCGAATGTAAGAAAACATATCTCATTATTTTGTCTTCCTTGTCCAACCTCAACTCTTTAGCATGTCATATTTTAATGAGTGCTCCCAACCATAAAAGATGTCAATGATAATATATCTATATGTGAAACCTCTCTTTCCTTATTATTTCCTATTAATTGCAACAATGACCAAAGCTATATTTTCCAACTCCCAACAACTTTTAATCATCATACTCTTCATGTAAAGTCATTACTTTCACTAAGATCAATATGAGCTCCTTGATTCTTTTTATTCTTTTCTTCTACTTACCCGAGATCATGGCAAAACAATCAAGCCCTTTACCAACACTAATATTTATTATAAAGCTCACGGACTCGATTACAAAGAAGGATCGTAAAGCAAAACTCAAAACTAAATCATGCCACGACTTTATTCTACTAAATCAAGATACTACTAATAGGATCAAACTAAGAAAAACTGTAAAGATAGGAGTTGTGATGGTGATACGATACCAGGGCACCTCCCCCAAGCTTGGCAGTTGCCAAGGGGAGTGCCCATACCCATGTAATTATGTCTCCTTCCTTGTTGGCGGTGGAGGCGTTGATGATGGTGCAAGCTTGTCGTCCATCTTCCACGGCATAGGCTCACCATCATAGAAGGATGATTGAGTTTCCGGAATCCTCGAATCTACAGCCAAACTCATCCTTTTGAATCTATATTCATACTCATAGTTTTGGTTTTGCAGATCATAGATTTGGGCTTGGAGGTGCTCGATCTTCTCTTGTAGCCTAAAGATGGCCTCCTCGGTGTTCTTGGCATCCGGCTCATAGTTGTTGGTGAAATCCGAGAGCATCTTGTGGCTAGCGTTGATTCCACGCTCCACCATCCCCTGACACTTGAAAACTTGTTGCTCCATTGCCTCAAGCCTCGACTCCACACTTCCGGTTTCCTTTGGTCCCTCAACATCGTGGATGTGCAGCAACCCATCACGCATCTTAATGGTTTGAGGGTGCCGCAGCACCTCCGCAAGGTAAGGGTTAATCACCTTCTCGAAAAACTTGTCCTTGGAATCACTTGGGGTCGCCATGATGATCTAGACCTGTCAGAAAAACAGCTCGAAACAAGAACAGGGGAGATTTGCGTGATACGAGAGTCAAAACCTTCGGGAGTATATATAATGAATTTTTACCGACCAAAATACGTATCGTGCAAGGAAACGGAGTCTGGCGGGCACACGAGGTGTTCACGAGGTAGGGGGCGCACCCTCCACCCTCGTGGAGGCCTCGTGTCCTCCCCGGACTGCTACTTATTTTTCTATTTTTCTAAATATTCCAAACCAGAGAAATATTGCCTTAAAAATTGTTTTTGAGTCAGTTTACTTACCGTATCACATACCTATTCCTTTTCGGAGTCTGGAACGCTCTGGAAAGTGTCCTTTATGTACTCCTCCGGGGTCACGGTTTCAATAATATTAGTTTCAACATTTATAGGATTACCTGAGATATAGTGTTTGATCCTTTGACCGTTTACCACCTTCGGATTTGTGCCTGCGAAGTTGTTGATTTTTATGGCACCGGAGCGATAGACCTCCTCGATAACGTAGGGACCTTCCCATTTAGAGAGAAGTTTTCCTGCAAAAAATCTTAAACGAGAGTTCTATAGCAATACATAATCACCTACATTAAACTCACGCTTTTGTATCCTTTTGTCATGCCATCTTTTAACTTTTTCTTTAAACAACTTGGCATTTTCATAAGCTTGGGCTCTCCATTCATCAAGTGAGCTAATATCAAATAACCTCTTCTCACCGGCAAGTTTGAAATCATAGTTGAGCTCTTTAATAGCCCAATATGCCTTATGTTCTAGTTAGAGAGGTAAGTGACAAGCTTTTCCATAAACCATTTTGTATGGAGACATACCCATAGGATTTTTATAAGCAGTTCTATAGGCCCATAATGCATCATCAAGTTTCTTGGACCAATTCTTTCTAGACCTATTGACAGTCTTTTGCAAAATTAATTTGAGCTCTTTGTTGCTCAACTCTACTTGACCAATAGACTGCGGATGATATGGAGATGCAATCCTATGATTAACGTTGTATTTAGCAAGCATCTTACGGAAAGCACCATGAATAAAGTGTGAACCACCATCAGTCATTAAGTATCTAGGGACTCCAAACCTCGGAAAAATAACTTCCTTAAGCATTCTAATAGAAGTGTTATGATCAGCACTACTAGTTGGAATAGCTTCTACCCACTTAGTAACGTAATCAACAACAACTAAAATATGAGTGTAAC
>NW_025245475.1:0-2627 GCF_018294505.1 Triticum aestivum
TCCGAGGCCATGTCTGTACATGCTAGGCTCGTCAAGTCAACCTAAGTGTTTGCATGTGTAAATCTGTCTTACACCCGTTGTATGTGAACGTCTGAATAAAACACCCGATCATCACGTGGTGTTTTGAAACAGCGAACTATCGCAACGGTGCACAGTTAGGGGGAACACTTCTTGAATTTATTGTGAGGGATCATCTTATTTACTACCGTCGTTCTAAGTAAACAAGATGCAAAACATGATAAACATCACATGCAATCAAATAATAAACGTGACATGATATGGCCAATATCACATAGCTCCTTTGATCTCCATCTTGGGGCTCCATGATCATCTTGTCACCGGCTTGACACCATGATCTCCATCATCATGATCTCCATCATCATGATCTCCATCATCGTGTCTCCATGAAGTTGCTCGCCAACTATTACTTCTACTACTATGGCTAACGCGTTTAGCAATAAAGTAAAGTAATTTACATGGCGTTTCTCGATGACACGCAGGTCATTAAAAGAATAAAGACAACTCCTATGGCTCCTGCCGGTTGTCATACTCATCGACATGCAAGTCGTGAATCCTATTACAATAGCATGAACATCTCATACACCACATATAGATCATTCATCATTCATCACAACTTTGGCCATATCATATCACAAACCACTTGCTGCAAAAACAAGTTAGACGTCCTCTAATTGTTGTTGCAAGTTTTACGTGGCTGAATTAGGGTTCTAGCAAGAACGTCTTCTTACCTACGTTAAAGCCACAACGTGATTTGTCAACTTCTATTTACCCTTCATAAGGACCCTGTTCATCGATTCCGCTCCAACTAAAGTGGGAGAGACAGACACCCGCCAGCCACCTTATGCAACTAGTGCATGTTAGTCGGTGGAACCGGTCTCACGTAAGCGTACGTGTAAGGTTGGTCCGGGCCGCTTCATCCCACAATACCGCTGAAGCAAGAAAGGACTAGTAACGGCAAGAAAGTTGACAAATCTACGCCCACAACAAATTGTGTTCTACTCGCGCAAGAAGAACTACGCATAGACCTAGCTCATGATGCCACTGTTGGGGAACGTTGCAGAAAACAAAAAATTTCCTACTCGTTTCACCAAGATCATCTAGGAGTTCATCTAGCAACGAGTGATTAGATGCATCTACATACCTTTGTAGATCGCGAGCGGAAGCGTTCAAAAGAACGGTGATGATGTAGTCGTACGTGATCCAAATCACCGATGACCAGCGCCGAACGGACGGCACCTCCGCGTTCAACACACGTACGGAACAGCCACGTCTCCTCCTTCTTGATCCAGCAAGGGAGGGAGGAGAGGTTGAGGGAGATGGCACCAGCAGCAGCACGACGGCGTGGTGTTGATGGAGCTGCAGTACTCCGGCAGAGCTTCGCTAAGCACTATGGAGGTGGAGGAGGTGTTGGGGAGGGAGAAGGAGGCAACCAAAGGCCAAGGCGTTCAGGTATGAAGTCCCTCCTCTCCCCCACTATATATAGGGGTGCCAAGGGGGGGTGGTGCGCAGCCTAGGAGATCCAATCTCCTATGGCCGGCGGCCAAGGGGAGGTTTCCCTCCCCCCCAAGGCACCTAGGAGGTCCCTTCCCCTCCCAGGACTCTTCCCCCTTCAAACCCTAGGCGCATGGGCCTATGTGGGGCTGGTGCCCTTGGCCCATTAGGCCAAGGCGCACCCCCTACAGCCCATGTGGCCCCCCCGGGACAGGTGGACCCACCCGGTGGATCCCCGGGACCCTTCCGGTGGTCCCGGTACAATACCGATAACCCCGAAACTTGTCCCGATGCCCGAAACAGGACTTCCCATATATAAATCTTTACCTCTGGACCATTCCGGAACTCCTCGTGACGTCCGGGATCTCATCCGGGACTCCGAACAACATTCGGGTTACTGCATATACATATCCCTACAACCCTAGCGTAACTGAACCTTAAGTGTGTAGACCCTACGGGTTCGGGAGACAAGCAGACATGACCGAGACGACTCTCTGGTCAATAACCAACAGCGGGATCTGGATACCCATGTTGGCTCCCACATGCTCCACGATGATCTCATCGAATGAACCACGATGTCGAGGATTCAATCAACCCCGTACGCTATTCCCTTTGTCCATCGATATGTTACTTGCCCGAGATTCGATCGTCGGTATCCCAATACCTCGTTCAATCTCGTTACCGGCAAGTCACTTTACTCGTACCGTAATGCATGATCCCGTGACCAGACACTTGGTCACTCTGAGCTCCTTATGATGATGCATTACCGAGTGGGCCCAGTGATACCTCTCCGTCATACGGAGTGACAAATCCCAGTCTTGATCCATGTCACCCAACAGACACTTTCGGAGATACCCGTAGTCTACCTTTATAGTCACCCAGTTACGTTGTGACGTTTGGCATACCCAAAGCACTCCTACGGTATCCGGGAGTTACACGATCTCATGGTCTAAGGAAAAGATACTTGACATTGGAAAACTCTAGCAAACGAACTATACGATCTTGTGCTATGTTTAGGATTGGGTCTTGTCCATCACATCATTCTCCTAATGATGTGATCTCGTTATCAATGACATCCAGTGTCCATAGTCAGGAAACCATGACTATCTGTTGAT
>NW_025245476.1:0-2627 GCF_018294505.1 Triticum aestivum
GGCGCTCGAAATACGCCGCCCAAGCCGTGTGGTTGTCGGCGGCGTACTGGGGGAGGGAGAGTTGGGCGTCGGTAAGGGAGGCGCGCACGACCTCAACTTCCTCGGTGAAGTACTTCGGCTTCGCCACGGCGTCGGGCAACGGGGGAATGGGCACTCCCCCGGCGCTGAGCCTCCACCCCGTCGGCCCGGCGCGCATGTCCGGCGGCGCCGGGATGTTCGCCTGGAACAGGAGTCAGGACTCCTGTTCGCGGAGCGAACAGCGGCCGAAGCCGTTGGCCGCCACCTCGTCTCCGGGGAAGCGTTCCGCCATGGCAACTGACTCGGGAGAGGTAGAGAGATAGAGGGAGGGGCTGGGCGGCGGCGCTCGGGAGAGGTAGGGAGAGGGAGGAGCTGGGCGGCGGCGGGGGGCGGGGCTGGTGTGGGCACAGGCGAGTGCAGGCCACCGGCTATATAGCCGCGCCGCACCCGTGTGTACGCGTGCGAGCGAGGGGAGGCATCGGCGCGCCGTCCCGTGATGCGCCGCCCGTGAGGAATCAATGGCAAGGATGACCGGCGGCAGCCTTGGCATTGATTCCCTGCGGGAACCGAGGCTGTTGGGGGAAGACGAGGCGCCGTGTCGCTGACGCGGCGGGCCCGAGGCTGTTTCACGCCAAAACAGTTCGCCCCGGCGCCCCCCAGCGCGTCGGGTTCGGCCTGGGTCCGCCGACGCTGTTTTCGACCCAGGCCGGCGAAGATCGGGCTTCTGGAAGCGCGACTGGGCCGTTTTTTTGGTGCCGGCGCGAAAAAATCGCTGAAGAGGCCTTCCTGGAGGCGCGGCTGGAGATGCCCTTAATCCCCTGCTGACTTCTGAACTCTCGTTCTGCGGACTTCTGAAGTCGACTATACTTCGGAGATAGAAACGAATTTATTTCAGTATGGAAAGAGCATAGACACATATCAGCCTGGACGTGGCGAGCGGGCTTTTTGCCCGGCTCGCGGCCCGGACCGTACGGTCTTGGCCCGCTCAAGAATATGGTCGGTCCGGTTACGAAATATCGGCACGTAAAAGTATCGGTCCGGTCCGGCTTTAGCTCGGTCCAACTCGATTAACCGAAACAACACAACTCAAAAACAACCCAGCACACGATTCTGCGATGCGCGTAATCAGCGTTCTTTTGTTTTCTTTCCTTTTTACTCTGTCCGATCCACACATCTCGGAGATCATGACCGGTCGTTACACTACACCTCCCCACGATCTGCCATCTAACTGAAGATCGATCAGAGGCAGACCAAACTTTTGTACGTGGGCATAGCCGTGATAGGCCCTGTTTATTTGCAACATGCAAATTGTAAAGAGGATCAACATGGCACATGCAACAACCCTGCAGTGCAGACTCCTTTCGGCTCAACAGAGTTAACGTGACAGAAATCAGAATTAACGTGTCAAAAAAACAGGAAGCAACGAGGCAACACCATTAACTGCATAACACTACCTTGTGAGTAACATAGCTGTGTGGCTGTGTCCATGGGATTCATCCGCTCAGGGGCCTCCCAGATGAAAAAACTCCAGCTACACATGGTAGGAAGGAAGAACTAGGGCACCAGCCAGAACACACTGACGGTGACGCCGCCGCTGCTACTCAAGGCGTCCCTGCGCTTCTTCTCAACGAGCTCAGAGAAGGCCATGTCGAGCGTGGCGACGAGGCCCGCGGCTGCTTCCCCTCTCCTTCCTCTCCTTCCCATACCCTATAGACTCCCGTCGCCGTGCGCTGCCGCTCGCCGTCACCGTCCGCCGCCACTCGCCGTGGCCGTACACCAACATGGGCGGTCCACTCGGTCCGGCCCGAGCTTTACCACTGCCGGTCCGGTCCAGGAAAAGAGGACCGAGGAGCTGCTCGGTCCGGTCCAGTCCGGTCCGCCGCCGGCCGGTCCAAACAGCGGCTCGGTTAGGGACTGGACCGGCCCGGATCGTGTCCACCCTGAGACACATATATCCCCTGGCTCTGAAACTTCTAAATTTCAGCATACTTTAGGCTACTGTTGTTTTGCAAGAGACTCCACTGAAAGGGCATCATACCAGACAACAACATTTGCACTACGAGCTACCAAAGGGATCAACTGTCCACATACCATGAAAGTGATAGTGATCGCAAAAGCTGGGGATATCAAAATCTCTTTTAAAATAAAATCTTGCACCTCTGGAAGCACTGATATCCAGTTGTAGCCGCCTGCGCTGATTAGCCACCCATTTATCATTGCAGGTACCACTGGCACCAAATTTCATTACCTTGAGCACCTTTGCGTCCAGAACAAAGAACTTGGCAAAGTTAACATCTGCTCTCTTGCCTTCATAGGTGTTCAAAACTATTGCTCTGAGATGGAGTTCAAGGCATTCGATGGGATCGAGTGTGCTATATTGGCACACATTTTTCATATCCTTCCTATGGCGTGACTGCAAAAGAACAAAATAGGTATTGGTGGCCACTTAGGTCGTGATAAAAGGAGTGACTTTACTGTGGGCAGGGAAACAATGATTTTACATAGTTGGCACCTAGTTAGATAAGGATTAGTTGTATTTGCATGATGATTGAATTAATTAGGGATTACTGAACAATGTAATCCCCTTACTTCATTTTAACTTAAAAATC
>NW_025245477.1:0-2627 GCF_018294505.1 Triticum aestivum
GATATTTAAAAATTTCAAGTCATAGCCCTCAAGGGCCGGCTTATCTTGAAAAGATGAACTGGGTCTATTGTATTAAGTTTAACTGAGAGCTGCCATCCATAACCCTCTAGGGCCGGCTTGTCTGGATAAAGACAAGTCGGGTCCTTAATAATATGTAATAGTAAAAAGAAACTTTGATAGCCCTCAAGGGCTGGGTCATCTTGTGAAGATGAGCCGGATCTTAGACACTGAATGTTCAAAAAGAACTTCGTCGCCCATTAGCCCCCAAGTGCCAAGTATTTTGCTTGTAATGTGCTTGGGACTTTCAAGATGCTCCTGATACCCATGCTGAAAATATGTCTCGTCTTCAATGCTTCCTTGCAGGACACTATAAGTTTTAACGACTCACAGTTGGGCAAGTTAAGAAAAATGCTCACGCACCAGGAGTCTGAAACGTAGAAGGCTGAGACCAAGCTGAAAGTTAACTTGGAAGAAAATGAAAAGCTCAAGGCCAGTTTTAATACCGAGAGAGCCGCCTGAGAAGAAGAAAAAACTGCATTACTGCAAAGGGCAGAAGCCGCTCAATCTTCTTTGAAGAACACTACTGCAGAACTGTCCGGCTTAAAGCGGCTAATTTCACAGATGGCAGCTGCTATCTTTGGTAAGCAGCACTGAATTTCTAACCATTCATAATCCTTTTATTTTGACTCGTCTAGCGACTCATCTGTATGTTTGCTCAACAGGCCCCAGGAGCTCCAATCTTGACTAGGATATGCTTATGCCCTGGTTGAACAATTATATACTGGCACTCAACGGGCTCTTGTGGCTATCACCAATGGGAAACAGCCGCCCACACCCATCAATAAGGTGTTAGCCAAATTGTCTATAATGCCCCAAAAGTTGTAAGAGATAAAACTATCAGCCGCCCGCTCTGGTGCCATTACCGCTCTCAGTCGAGCCAAAGCATGGCAAGCGGAACTAGACCCGAAAGAAATGGCCACTGGCTGTCCAGGCCTCAAAGAAGATGGTTCTCCTTTTGATCACGGATTTTGTGAAATGCGTAAAGGAGATGCGTCCATTGGCGTGCAAACTGGCCGAAGAGACTGAGGAGATGAAAGATCGTTTACAAAATAAGAGATTTCGACTTTTCTGACTCATA
This sequence comes from Triticum aestivum, assembly GCF_018294505.1. Classification (NCBI taxonomy): domain Eukaryota; kingdom Viridiplantae; phylum Streptophyta; class Magnoliopsida; order Poales; family Poaceae; genus Triticum; species Triticum aestivum. The sequence continues at coordinate 1,139 of NW_025245477.1, forward strand.
CGAAAATGTTATGGCCTCTACAATTTCAATACATTTGATCATGTTGTTCCTAATTAGCCTTTCAATAACTTCACAAATGATTAAGCCTCCCCCCCGACACTTGTTTCCCCTTCTTTCGTGATCACTGCCTTCATGTGGTTTGCTACCGCGGTTCGTAGGGCATAGTCCCATGTCCCAGCTTCTCCCTCTTGAGCGTTGCCTTTCCATCACCCTTAGGCAAGTGTGCATGGACAGTAATTTTCCGGGGGTGCACCACCCAAGTCCCCAACGAGGTCATCCAAAACTACCAAGATGTGAACCAGACATCCCTCTTAAAAGAGTAGCCCCCTCTTCGACGACAAGTTCACCTTTTGCCAACACGTTCAGCACTCCTTCGACCACCACGCTAGCCAGATTGGTTCTTTCTGGAGGTAGCGTAGCAAGATCAAGTTATGCCATCTTGGAGATGAAAATGCCGCATCCAAACATGTGCCTCTACCTGCATGCGTAAGAAGAAATTCACAACTCTCGAGCTCTATGGCATGCATGTCTACACCCGCGATACCAAGGCGGATATTCTAGATGCCTTACTCTGACCTGCTGGGCTCAGCTCCCACGTCAATCTCCCACACCTCATGATTGGAGCCTTGCTAGATGCCGCTTAGGCGACATCCTCATTGCTCTTTCTCTAATGATGAGCGTGGGAAGACATGTTATGCCATGCGCTCGATCTAGGTTTCTGTTCTGACGACTTCGGCCTAACTTTCCTTAAACAAGCTTGTCCACTTTTCGGACTCGTCATCCTATGGCAGAGATTTTTCTCCCATGAAGAAGATCTCTCGGGTGACAACTAGTCCATCATCACCACCTGTCCAAGGTCAATGTCATCACCTCGCAAAAGGACTTCCGGCCAATTCTCAGTACATTACTGCATGGCAAAGGCATCGACATAGGCTAGAATCCATTTCTTAAAGTAATGGAAACCATTCCTGTAAATAATAGTCATATTGAAAGGAAATATATAATTTTTGCGGGGTAAAGGGATTGTATTGATTAAATAGCAGTCATATTACAATTGTATATTGAAAGGAAATATGACTTTTTTTCCTTCAAATGAAAAGAATGCAATTTTAACTTAAAATGCGATGTGTTTGTAGCACCTATATTTAAGCTACAAAACCGACTGAACAGTTAACAACAAATCTGAATTTATTCGAACCATATATATGCGCGTCAGATTTCTTAAGATATCAACAATATAGATATGCAACATTTCACTGTTCACATGTGATCACCAAAATTAAGCAGACCGGAACAAACACAATCAAAGGCGTATATGCTAAATGAATCAAAGGTGATGACTGATCGATCGATGGAGGTCGAGGTATACCAGTTAACCGATCACAGCCGGAGAGACAAATCCAGCCCGTCACCCCCCGTGCACGCGCCATCGTATTCCGGGAAGCTCCTGCCGCGCTCCAGCTGGATCTCCATCCTCGCCTTCTTAGCC
>NW_025245478.1:0-2627 GCF_018294505.1 Triticum aestivum
CTCTGCCACTTGCATCACCGATGCAACAGACCGATTGTCCACCACAACATCAACTCTGAAAACATCTTGCTTGATCAGAATTTCAAGGCCGTGATAGCCAGCTTTGGCATTGCGCAGATGAACATTGCCGGGCTTAACCAACCATTGCCGATCGGGGACATTCCAGTTGGTAACTTTGGGTATGCAGCTCCAGGTACGCCAGGCCATCGATCCACGCAATGGAATTCTGTCTTAATTAACTAGCTTGGCCTTTTAACTTGTATTGATAGTAGTTAATTACTTGCAGAGTATGGTGTCGCGGCAAGCCAGCTGACGGAGAAGGTAGACATTTACAGCTTCGGTGTGCTGCTGCTGGAGCTAGTCACAGGGAAGTTGGCCAATGGAGCAGATGGTCTATTGGCGATTTGGGCTCAGGACAACTGCAATGAATTGATGGCAAACCATCTGAAAATGTTCAAGATTGTCGTGGACAAGGGCATCCCTGATCAAGCGCGGTACATGGAGGAGATGGCGGCCGTGTTCAGGCTGGGTGTGGATTGTACCGTTGGAGATCCGAAGCAAAGGCCGTCCATGCAGATAGCTCTCAAACGACTGTGCCGCAGCCGTGGGCGTGGCCCATTCCGTGGCCTCCTCATCCTGTAAGGCCACAGGCTAAAACCAAGTGCCTTAGTTACTTTAAAATAAAAGAAATGAAATACGCAAGCAAGGGAATGTCCTTGATGTCAATAGGCACCTTTATATCAAAATGTTGCTTCCTCCCGCAATAATGTCCTTTACTTGCTTTTGCCCGTGCACGATGTTCATAATGCTATGGAAATAGAGTGTTGGGCTGTTTGTGCGCCTATGGGGTTGCATGCTCTGTGAGTTGTACACATATCGTTGGTTTGTATCGCCCAGTTTCTGTTAATTAATTGGGTAATTCTCTTCTTCTTAATTAATCGATGAGGCAAATCTTTTGCCTTCGTTTCGAAAAAAAATGTGTGCTGTGTTCCTGGTTGCTCCACACATGCATCTACAGATTCACACTTCTGTTGGATCTTCAATGATGTTAGTCTTTGGGGTGCTTGCTCATTTGAAACTTGCAAAATGAAATTTCTTGTTACAGAATATTGAGTTAAGTAGGCAACATGGCATTCTCATGTTTCTGACAACAAAATCTCGAAATTTTAGGAAGTATTCCCACTGAAAATATTTCATGAGGGCCAATGTATAATCTTCTTGGGTGCATGATGGAAAAGAACAAATGCAATACACAACTATTTTACTAAATTGGATGATAACTAACTAATAGGCTGTAGTTAAATGTAACCTCCCCCTGTGAGTATATAGATGTGTAAATACTGAATGTAAATTGCAGTTCAGTTGTATGATGATTCTGTTAGAATATCTGTTTAAACTCTCATGTAATCTAAACCTTCTCTATCTCTATTTCTCTCACGTACTCATAGCCTTCTCTGTCTCCTCATCTTGTATCGAGGAGTCCTAGCGATCATCGAAGGATTGAACGGCCTCCTGGATGGCAGCGACGCCGCACCGCCGAAGACAGTGGGGATCGCTCAAGCGGACAAGACCACGGCAATAGGGCCCAATACCTTGTATGGTTCGTGGCTGGTGAAGGATCAGTAGGTTCTGAGTTACCTGCTGAACTCGCTCTCGCGATAAATTCTTGCACAGGTCATCGGTAAGGAGAACACCTTTGACCTTTGGACTGCTCTTACGACGTTGTTCACCTCGCAGTCACAGTCCCGAATCACCAATCTGAGAATCGCTATCGCCAACACCAAGAAGGGCAACATGACAAGCAACACCTTCATCGCCAAGATGAAGAGCCTCGGCGACGAGCTAGCTGCCGCTGGTCGTCCGGTGACAAATCCAGAGATGGTCGATTACATCCTTGCCGGGCTTGATCAGTACTACGATCCCATCGTTGCAGCAGTTGGTGCCATCGAGAACTCCATCACCATCGACGACCTCTTCTCACAAATCTCTGCGTTCGATCAAAGGATGGAGATGCTGGGCGACGGACCAACTGGTTTTCGCTCATCCGCCAACGCCGCCTACAGAGGACGCAGGCAGTCCCGCGCCAGAGGAGGCCATGGGCGTGGAAACAGGGGGCGCGGTCGTGGCAATCACGCTTCTCCCTCTCCTGGTCGCGACATTGGTGTTGGTGGCTATCAGCAATGGTCTCGACCACATCAACCACAACTACCACAAGAACAACAGGGGACTACCCTGAATGTCAAATCTGCTACAAGTTGCATGCTGGTGGCGCATGAGCCTGTTGGATCGCTATGAAGAGGATCATGAAGAAAAGAAGGCGGCCAACCTCATCAACAACTCCTACGGGATTGACACAAACTGGTATGCAGATTCAGGCGCCACCGAGCACATCACGGGGGAGCTCGACAAACTGACGATGCGAGAAAGATATCACGGAGGTGACCAAATGCACAGGGCAAGTGGAACTGGTATGGATATTGCTCACATTGGTAACTCAATTGTTAAAACCCCCATAAAAGACTTGCATCTAAACAATGTTTTACATGTCCCTCATGCATACAAAAATCTTGTCTCAGTTAATCGTTTCACTCTTGACAATAATGTTCTCATAATATTTTATCCTTATT
>NW_025245479.1:0-2627 GCF_018294505.1 Triticum aestivum
GCCTGTTTCGTGGACTTTTACTCACTATTTTGGGGTCCCGGGGTAATTTCCACGATTAACGAACCTTGGGTTGCGTTTACGTGTCGAGCATCAACACTCGCGGTTTTTGTCGATTCTGACATGTTTCCTGGACTATTACTCACCCTTTTGGGGTCACAAAGCGATTTCCATGATTGTCGAACCCCAAGGTGCGCTTACGTGTCGGTCATCCACACTCGTAGTTTGGGCCGACTCTGGCCCGTTTCCTGGACTACTACTCAGTTTTGGTTCCCAAAGTGATTTTCACGGCTGAAGAACCCCGGGGTGCGTTTACGTGTCGGTCATCAACACTCACTATTTTGGCCGATTCTGGTCAGTTTCGTGGACTATTACTCACTGTCTTCGGGTCCCAGAGCGATTTCCATGATTAACGAACCCCAAGGTGCATTTACGTGTCGGTCATCAACACTCGTGGTTTTTGTCGATTCTGACCTGTTTCATGGACTATTTCTCACCGTTTTGGGGTCCCAAAGGGATTTACATGGTTGTGGAACCCCAAGGTGTGCTTATGTGTTGGCCGTCAAGACTCGCTGTTTGGGCCGATTCTGGCCCGTATCTTGGATTATTACTCAGTTTTGGGGTCCCAAAGTGATTTCCACGATTAACGAACCTCGGGGTGCGTTTACGTGTTGGCCATCAACACTCGCGGTTTTTGTCGATTCTGACCCGTTTCATGGACTATTACTCACCGTTTTGGGGTCCCAAAGCGATTTCCATGGTTGTCGAACCCTAAGGCGCGCTTACGTGTTTGTCATCAGCACTCGCAGAATGGGTTGATTTTGGCCCGTTTCTTGGACAATTACTCACTATTGGTGTCCCGAAGTGATTTCCACGATTGACGAACCCCGGGGTGCATTTACGTGTTGGTCATCAACACTCAAAATTTTGGCCAATTTGTGTCCGTTTTGTGGACTATTACTCATAGTTTTCTGGTCCCAGAGCGATTTCCACGATTAACGAACCTCGGGGTGCGTTTACGTGTCGGTCATCAACACTCATGGTTTTTGTCGATTCTCACCCTCTTCATGGACTACTACTCACGGTTTTGGGGGCCCATAGCGATTTCCATGGTTGTCAAACCCCAAGGTGCGCTTACGTGTCGGTCATCAACACTCGCAGTTTTTCCCGATTCTGACCCGTTTCATGGACTATAACTCAGTTTTGGGGTCCCGAAGCCATTTCCATGGTTGTCGAACCTCGTGGTGCGTTTACATGTCGGTCATCAACACTCACAATTTTGGCCAATTTTGGTCCGCTTCTTGGACTATTACTCACCATTTTCGGGTCCCGAAGTGATTTCCACGATTAACAAACCCTGGGGTGTGTTTACGTGTCGGACATCAACACTCACAATTTAGGCCGATTCTTGTCCGTTTCGTGCAGTATTACTCAATGTTTTGGGGTCCCAGAGCGATTTCCACGATTGACGATCCCGGGGTGCGTTTACTTGTCCATCATCATCAATCACAGTTTTGGCTAATTCTGACCCGTTTCATGGACTATTACTCACCGTTTTGGGGTCCCGAAGTGATTTTCATAGTTGTTGAACCCCAAGGTGCGCTTACGTGTCGGTTATCTACACTCGCAGTTTTGGCCGATTCTGGCCTGTTTCGTGGTCTTTTACTCACTATTTTGGGGTCCCGGGGTAATTTCCACGATTAACGAACCTTGGGTTGCGTTTACGTGTCGAGCATCAACACTCGCGGTTTTTGTCGATTCTGACATGTTTCCTGGACTATTACTCACCCTTTTGGGGTCACAAAGCGATTTCCATGATTGTCGAACCCCAAGGTGCGCTTACGTGTCGGTCATCCACACTCGTAGTTTGGGCCGACTCTGGCCCGTTTCCTGGACTACTACTCAGTTTTGGTTCCCAAAGTGATTTTCACGGCTGAAGAACCCCGGGGTGCGTTTACGTGTCGGTCATCAACACTCACAATTTTGGCCGATTCTTGTCCGTTTCGTGCAGTATTACTCAATGTTTTGGGGTCCCAGAGCGATTTCCACAATTGACGATCCCGGGGTGCGTTTACTTGTCCATCGTCATCAATCACAGTTTTGGCTAATTCTGACCCGTTTCATGGACTATTACTCACCGTTTTGGGGTCCCGAAGTGATTTTCATAGTTGTTGAACCCCAAGGTGCGCTTACGTGTCGGTTATCAAGACTCGCAGTTTTGGCCGATTCTGGCCTGTTTCGTGGACTTTTACTCACTATTTTGGGGTCCCGGGGTAATTTCCACGGTTAACAAACCTTGGGTTGCGTTTACGTGTCGAGCATCAACACTCGCGGTTTTTGTCGATTCTGACATGTTTCCTAGACTATTACTCACCCTTTGGGGTCCCAAAGCGATTTCCATGATTGTCGAACCCCAAGGTGCGCTTACGTGTCGGTCATCCACACTCGCAGTTTCGGCCGACTCTGGCCCGTTTCCTGGACTACTACTCAGTTTTGGTTCCCAAAGTGATTTTCACGGCTGAAGAACCCCGGGGTGCGTTTACGTGTCGGTCATCAACACTCACTATTTTGGCCAATTCTGGTCAGTTTCGTGGACTATTACTCACTGTCTTCGGGTCCCAGAGCGATTT
>NW_025245480.1:0-540 GCF_018294505.1 Triticum aestivum
TGGCTGAAAAAGCAAGTGATGTCAGAACATGTTGGAAATTGACGACGTCGCTTTGAATGACGCATACGGAACGCAAAAATAGGATGGAGTTCAAATAAGTTGAAAAAACATTCGAGTCCCCGTGTAACAGATGAGTTCTCGTCCGAAACCCCGATACTCCGAAAGAGATTGTCCAGTTTGCACACGAGGTGCGTCCAGTTTTCGCCGTGACCATCTCTACTCTTTTGCACATGCTATGCGGGCGAAATGATGATACCATGCCAAGTTCCAACATTTTCAGAGTTCATTTTGTAGTGATTTTCAATTTCACCGTCATTTAGCTCCCTAAACAAATCGGTAAATGACTGAAAAACAGCAAATGATGTCAGAACGTGTTGGAAATTGATGACGTCGCTTTGAATGATGCATACTGAACGAAAAAATAGGCCGTAGTTCAAATAAGTTTAAAAAACATTGAAGTGCCCGTGTAACAGATGAGTTCTCGTCCGAAACCGTGATACTCCGAAAGAGATTGTCCAGTTTGTACACGAGGTGCGTCCA
>NW_025245480.1:550-1179 GCF_018294505.1 Triticum aestivum
AGTTTTCGCCGTGACCCTCTCTACTCTTTTGCACATGCTATGCGGGTGAAATGATGATACCATGCCAAGTTCCAACATTTTCAGAGTTCATTTTGTAGTGATTTTCAATTTCACCGTCATTTAGCTCCCTAAACAAATCGATAAATGACTGAAAAAAGCAAGTGATGTCAGAACGTGTTGGAAATTGACGACGTCGCTTTGAATGATGCATACGGAACGCAAAAATAGGATGGAGTTCAAATAAGTTGAAAAAACATTGAAGTCCCCGTGTAACAGATGAGTTCTCGTCCGAAACCCCGATACTCCGAAAGAGATTGTCTAGTTTGCACACGAGGTGCGTCCAGTTTTTGCCGTGACCATCTCTACTCTTTTGCACATGCTATGCGGGCGAAATGATGATACCGTGCCAAGTTCCAACATTTTGAGAGTTCATTTTGTAGTGATTTTCAATTTCACCGTCATTTAGCTCCCTAAACAAATCGGTAAATGACTGAAAAACAGCAAATGATGTCAGAACGTGTTGGAAATTGATGACGTCACTTTGAATGATGCATACTGAATGCAAAAATAGGCTAGAGTTCAAATAAGTTTGAAAAACATTGAAGTGCCCATGTAACAGATGAGGTCTC
>NW_025245480.1:1189-1902 GCF_018294505.1 Triticum aestivum
ATGACGTCGCTTTGAATGATGCATACTGAACGCAAAAATAGGCCGGAGTTCAAATAAGTTTAAAAAACATTGATGTGCCCGTGTAACAGATGAGTTCTCGTCCAAAACCCTGATACTCCGAATGAGATTGTCCAGTTTGTACACGAGGTGTGTCCAGCTTTCGTCGTGACCCTCTCTACTCTTTTGCACATGCTATGAGGGCAAAATGATGATACCATGCCAAGTTCCAACATGTTTAGAGTTCATTTTGTAGTAATTTTCAATTTCACCGTCATTTAGCTCCCTAAACAAATCAATAAATGACTGAAAAAAGCAAGTGATGTCAGAACGTGTTGGAAATTGACGACGTCGCTTTGAATGATGCATACTGAACGCAAAAATAGGATGGAGTTCAAATAAGTTGAAAAAACATTGAAGTGCCCGTGTAACAGATGAGTTCTCGTCCGAAACCCCGATACTCCGAAAGACATTGTCCAGTTTGTACACGAGGTGCGTCCAGTTTTTGCCGTGACCCTCTCTACTCTTTTGCACTTGCTATGCGGGCGAAATGATGATACCATGCCAAGTTCCAACATTTTCAGAGTTCATTTTGTAGTGATTTTCAATTTCACCGTCATTTAGCTCCCTAAACAAATCGGTAAATGACTGAAAAATAGCAAATGATGTCAGAACGTGTTGGAAATTGATGACGTCGCTTTTAATGATGCATACTG
>NW_025245480.1:1912-2626 GCF_018294505.1 Triticum aestivum
GGCCGGAGTTCAAATAAGTTTAAAAAACATTGAAGTGCCCGTGTAACAGATGAGTTCTCGTTCGAAACCCTGATTCTCCGAATGAGATTGTCCAGTTTGTACACGAGGTGCGTCTAGTTTTTGCCGTGACCCTCTCTACTCTTTTGCACATGCTATGCGGGTGAAATGATGATACCATGCCAAGTTCCAACATTTTATGAGTTCATTTTGTAGTGATTTTCAATTTCACCGTCATTTAGCTCCCTAAACAAATCGATAAATGACTGAAGAAAGCAAGTGATGTCAGAACGTGTTGGAAATTGACGACGTCGCTTTCAATGATGCATACGGAACGCAAAAATAGGATGGAGTTCAAATAAGTTGAAAAAACATTGAAGTCCCCGTGTAACAGATGAGTTCTCGTCCAAAACCCCGATACTCCGAAAGAGATTGTCCAGTTTGCACAGGAGGTGCATCCAGTTTTCGCCGTGACCATCTCTACTCTTTTGCACATGCTATGCGGGCGAAATGATGATACCATGCCAAGTTCCAACATTTTCAGAGTTCATTTTGTAGTGATTTTCAATTTCACCGTCATTTAGCTCGCTAAACAAATCGGTAAATGACTGAAAAACAGCAAATGATGTGAGAACGTGTTGGAAATTGATGACGTCACTTTGAATGATGCATACTGAACGCAAAAATAGGCTGGAGTTCAAATAAGTTTGAAAAACA
>NW_025245481.1:0-2626 GCF_018294505.1 Triticum aestivum
GTACCAGAGCAACGTACGTGCACGTATGTTAGGCATTAGATCACTCGGTGTGACTGTCTATCTATTAATTAATTGCAGGTATGTGCGTATCAGCCGCTGTAATTGACATGGCATGCATGTTAATTACTCTATCCGTCTCATAATATAAGAGCATTTTTTACACTATACTAATGTCAGAAACATTCTTTATATTATGAGACAGAGAGAGTATTTTTCAGTAACTACATACGACAGGGTTTGGTCATCGATGGTACATATAAATTAGCATGTGCTGATGATGATGCATAGCTACCTATAGGGTCGCCCTATTCATCACTCAGGGTGAAAAATAATTATTCTTCACTCCCTCTATTCTAACATCACTGCAACATATTTTTAGGTCCTGTATTTTTTTGTTCTTATATAGGAAGTTAACTGAGAACATAGAAAATATATATCGGCTGTTAAAAAAGTTTGATGTTATGTAAAATTATGGACGTAAAAGCATAGTGTACAATATACATAAAAATATCAATTTTGTGGTCTTATGACTAATATTCTGATTTTTTATGCAAAATTTTATGTAGTGAATCAATATTAACATAATTGTTTGTATACCAAACACAATTCTTTAGTGAAATGATCATAACAAATACTTCCGGTGCAAAACAATTTAGTCTACACCCGAGGTTCTGAATAGTATTTCTATCTATTTTTATATTTGAGTGCCCTTCTAACACACAATTATATATTTATTACGTGTCAAACCAATTGTTCGACACGTCAGCTAGACTATCATGTCAATTGATAATTTGAATCCCGGTCCTCAGCTAGCCAAGCAGTAACCACACGAAAGGTGACGCTGACAATGACCAAAACAAGATAGTTATAGCAGCTACGAGATGTCAAAAGATAGACACATGCATAGCCGAGTGTTCCGAACTCAAATCCTAACGATTAATATCAGATCTTTCTCCTTGTTTTTAGTTTGTGGAACATATATCATCCGCCTTTTGTATCTTCCTTTCATCTCATCTCGTTGGTTCAATCTTTTGTTTTGTGGACCGCACTGGACCGAAATGCTAGAACATAGGCAAGTATGTCTTTGTAGGAATGACAGTAAGATTTCATGATTTTTTTACGAATTCATGATTCAATGCCATGATCTTGCATGATGTCATAATGAATAAGTAAAAGTAATATATTAAGGCATTATGTAAGATGAAGCATCCAGTTTCATTATGAACTATCTACCACCCTTTCTTCTCTCACCATAGACGACCACTAGCATCTCCTCTAAATGGATGTGAGTAAATCGGTGAGAAGTGTTAGGGAATAGTATTGAAATATTAAAATTGCCATCTTTATGTACGAGTGGACAAACTGCATGTATAACCATATCTATGTCTATACCAGTACAAAAATATCCTAAAAGGCAGATCCAAATCATGTCATCCATTAAACCATGTAGATCTAATGATCTACATCATACCAATGGTGAGCACCTCAACACATTTAGCACAAAAATAGAAAAATAAACTGCTCCACGAAATTAATGCAAAAAAACTGATTTCTTTTTTGATAAAAAAACATCTGTCCAAAAAAATGGGGAAAAATTCAAATGTTTACTAACAGGCAAAGTTTCGTGATAATTATTTTTGTCCAGGTATGAAAAAAAACAATGTTCATGGTGTGTACTTCAAACGTTTAGTTAGTTAATACGGGCATTTGTACCTACACGTTTACTAGTCGACAAAAAGGTAGCCTAAGCCCCAGAAATGCACGGGGCCACTTGAGTGCGGGGCAGTCATCTGCCAAGTCTTGCCGCCCGCTCATTTTGACTTGCGATTCACATAGTAGTGCAATCCCGCACGCGCGGGCAAACTAAAAAAAAATCCCTTAAAATGTTTTAGCTTCAACGATTAAACTTACGTTTTTTGCATCTAAAACTGCTAAGTTTCAACCAGTTTTTGAGATATAATTGCAAGCAATTTTTGCTGTGGGTTGTCGACACAAAATAATTGATTTTTATTGATCTCTCGTACTAAATGTCAACATTGAAATAGAACATATTTTTAGTCATCAAATATATTTAAAAAATGGATCTTATTTGAAAGTACTGGTCACGAGAAACATGAATATGTAAACATAACTTAATTTGAAATTATGGTTTAAAAGATATAGAACTTTAAAAATCGAAAGCCAAAATAAAAAGCAGGCACTAGGGAAATGCGTGCCTCTGCACTTGCGTGCCACAAATACTCGTCCATCTAGGCCCCCTAGTAAGCACCGAATGTAGGTACTTACTTCGTGAAGATAAGAATGGACACGCTACCCAAGGACCCTATTGATCTTAATTGGTTGATTAAACTAGTTAATTTGTTGACAAATTAATAGGATTTAAGAACCCAATACGTAGTTGGATGATTACGAGGGTAGTGGTATCCTCATTCTATCAAGGTTTAAGACATATAAATATGACACTGATGCTCACACTTTTTTTATATATATTCTAGGCTTTCTGGTGATGTGCGTTTAATGAGAGAATTCATTCATGTCGACTATAAAGACGTCTGATCGGCATTTCTTTTTGGTTTTCCAATCTAAGATCGGTTTACGTCGTCCGTCGCTGTTGTCGCCCCCGCGC
>NW_025245482.1:0-2626 GCF_018294505.1 Triticum aestivum
TCTCTTCCATACAGAGTTCAAAAAACATGAAATAACTAAAGAAGGCATGAAAGAAAGCACATCATAATGATATACAACACAAAAAGGAAGTGCTTCTGAGTACGATTCCAACAGAATCAATTTTGAGTAGACTCTAGTAGTGTAGAGTTTGTAAGTTTGTTGTAGTGTTGCGTTACCTATTGAAGTATTTATGAGTTCGATAATTGGAAATGGACCGGGCTCATTTGCACCCGGCAAACAGTAAAATAAAAAAGTAGCAGAAATTTTCAAAAAAAATTGAAACTTTTTTTGGTTGCAAGATGCTTGAGTGTACCAAAGGCGAGCAAAAATTCGTGGGTAAATGACATTCGAGAAGCTCGTGGAAAAAAGACAAACGAGTAACTTTCTCACAGGCCTAAAATTTGTCTTTTTTGGCACAAGCTCCTCTAGTGCCCAAACTCCACCAAATTTGACATCTACATCACACATTCAACCATCTTGCACCATAATTGTTTTTTGATATTTTTGCTATTTTAAAGGATTTTACTGTTCATATGCTGGAGCATCTACAACCGGGTGCAGAATAGCCGCCATGGGGTTATTCTTTTCTTCCTGTAATTTATTGAGCTTCGCGAGGGTTCAGATTTGTTAATTTTTATTTTGGTTCTTCAAGTACGGCGGGACCCACACTGGGCTGGGAAGGTTGGAGCGGTCAAAACGTACATGGAGCTCAGGGGCGCTTTTATATTAGTTTACGAAGGAAGTACTAGTTAATGATCAGGGGCGCTTGGCCCACATGGCAGCCACAGGTGATGGGGAGATGGCCTCAGCGCTCTTTATTTTAGACCCACAGATATTTGAAGAAGATTCCCTTTCTGCATTTTCATTGTTAAACTTGTAACCTTTTTAACCATGTGAATCACGTGTCAAAGAAAAAAGGAAAGGCTAGCGCTTAGTTGACTGTCAAAAAAATTCTACAAATTTGTTCATACACATATAAAAAAAAACATCGTGCTATAAGGAATCATCTAATGTAAAACTCACAATATTGTTTTCGAAGCTTAAAAAAAACTCTGCATAGGATCTCAACATGAGATCGATTGTACTCACTTATTATTCGACTGAGATTTAATAAACCCAAAAATATTTGATGGGCAATCTGCAGTCATTTGAAATAAATACCCTTCTACAAGATGCATCCTTCTAAACCCCCCTAAGTTCGAGGGCCGGTCTAGCATGGTAGATGTCCGCAGCGACCAAGGTGCGCCAGCTTCGGCAAACACACATAAGCATTCCAAGCGTGCACTTCGGCAACAACCGTAGCACCAGTGACAAGGCCTGCGTAGATGGTGAGGAGGTCAAGATGATGTCCCTGCAAGGCTGTCTTCCGAGACAGGCGACGCTTTCCTCATACACTGCAATCTGCAAGAATATATTCTTCCAATTGTCGGTGTCCCCGCTCTTCAAGTCGAGTAGCATCTCAATGTCCCCGGTGGATGGGACATATACCCATATATCTTCTGGGCAGTCGTCTTGTGTCAGGAGGATGTGGCGACCATTGCCGATAATGGCTAGTGGGATGACCTTGACGCGGTTGTAATTGTTGTATCGACCTCTCATGAAACAATTGACCTCTGGTGACGCAGTGCATTCGTCGATTCGACAGTATAGATCCCACACGGCGCTTGACCCACATCCACGTAGTATCCAAACATCGTACCGATGATAATGGCCGTGATATCGTTCCCCGGGAAAAAAACATAGATTCCCGGCGAGCTCCGCCAGACAAAACCGCTTATTCAGAGCCTCACTGTCCATGCCTGACGGTGGCGCCGGCACAGTCGCAAAGGTCTCGTCAGAGACGGAGAATGAAACGATGATCATCTCTTCAAGCGTGCGGGGTGACTCGTGTTTGCGGTGGGCTAACCAGTACACGTGCCCTTGCGCGAAGGCGCTTGGTGTGTAGGGTTCCAACCAACAATCCACAGGCCTGGAACGAACCGTACGCCACGACTCGGCGGCGCCGTTTACGACGTAGACCTCGCACCCGACGGACATGGGGCGGCCCCCGCCGTCGAGTTCGCCGTGGTAGTAGACACGCACGACCTTGTGCCTCCTGACGCGCTCGTCGTAGCCGAGCCCTAGGCTGGCGTACCTGTGAGCCTCGTCTCCGGGGCGCCGGCAGCCCGTGGTCCGGCCCTCCGGGAGGGCCCTCTTCTGGCCAGTGGACGGGTTGCACAGGACGTGGATCCCCGTGGGGATCAGCTCGAGGAGGACGAGGCCGCGGCACTGCACCGTGACGAGGCAGGGGTGCGTGGGGCATGATTCCGCGGGCGGGGGAGGATCCCAGGACGCCGTGATGAAGCGCGGGAAGCAGCCGGTCGTGATGGCGATGGGGATGCCGATGGTCGGCGACGCGCGGCCGTCGCGGCCCACGCCGTGCAGCTTCGCCTCTTGGTCGTGGTCGTAGGGGTAATCCTGCAGGCGCAGGATCTTGGGGCGCCCGCCATGGATGGAGTGGTGGCTGTCGGCGAAGTCGTCCGAGGAGAGCGCAGCGGCCCAGGCGCGGGAGAGGCAGCGGCACCGGAGCGCCGACTTGGCCGGGAGCCGCGCCAAGATCTCATCCTGGATGATCTCGTCGGGGAGG
>NW_025245483.1:0-2626 GCF_018294505.1 Triticum aestivum
TCCTACCTCCTAGTAGATTTCCCATGTACACTTCCTAACCTTTGCATTCTAGCTATCATGGTAACTTCAATTCTTTCATTCTCCTTGCCTCACATGCCAGCTAGCTTCAATTGAAGTGAAGCATGCAGTTGACTTTGAGTGATGCTCCTAGCTATGTTGTAGTAGGTTGTTTCCTTATGAATTAATCACTAGCAACTCACCCTCATACACACTTGGAATCGAGTGTGTATTAGGGCATCAAGGCCTCTAAAATGGGTGTGGGCGTGATTTGAACCTTTTGGCATGGGGGACATGGGGAAAGGAGGGCTCGGTTGTATCATATGATATTGTACAAAGGGATTCAATATACAAACGGCTTTCTTTCGCATGGTTTCTTCACGATGGTGCCCATGACTACGATCATGGTCTAGGCACACAACCACCACATTTTACATGATTGTGTCGATCTAGAGAGATGGCATACCTATTGGTGTTGGAGAGCATGTTGATCCCGAGCGACACCTTCCACTCGTTTAGCTAGTCATACATGAAGCTGCCATGGAAACATCTATTGGGGAGCTGATTGTCTCGGATGATTCTAAGTTTTTGGGAGGTGCCCACAAAGTACCCCAACCATTCATTGTATGTGCATCTGATGTATTAAAATGGATGACTCGTGAGTGGTCAATGGGAAACGCCAATCTATCATGCAAGACATGAGATGCGCATAGAATGGATGTTTGAGGTACATTGTGGCACATCCGAAAAAGAAGAACCTAATGGCAGACTTTCCTGATAAGAAAGATCTTTTTTCGCCAGGGAAATCATGTCATCAACATTGTTCTGCATGCTCTAGATGATATCAACTAATTGGCAGATGAGTAGATGGTCTCCTGTTTCCAGAACACCTAACTGATAGAGAACACAGTTTGGCCCTAAATTGAGGTGGCAATTATTGCCCAACATCAGATCTATCTGAAATGGAGGTGGCAATTATCCTGTCTAGAAAGGTTTTTACTTTGCAAAATTCACTAAAATATATTATGAACCATTAAATTTTGAGGAAGGAGTTGATAGAATTTATAAGGTCATGTTGCTCAGATCCCCAGCAACGATTCAAAGAAACCCTACTTACCAAATCTGCAATGGTCTACTCATGAACTTGTTGGTATTTAGCATGCCTAGCGTTGACACGGGATATGCTACAAGAGAGTAAGGCTTTGGTATCCAGCACATGATGACACAACCTTATTTTATTCGTAGAAAAGAAAGAGAAATAAAGAGTCATGTATAATCATGCATCTCTACCAATGTAATCTTCCGCCGTGCGTGAGAAATAAAGCAAAGAAACCAAGGCACATTATATGCATTTTTTTGACATGCACATTATATGCATTTACCAATAGGATGGGGGTCCTTGAAATACAGGGGCGGAGCTACTACAGGAGCATGGAAATTTTTCCTAGAAATTAGTTATATTTACCCTATATACTCACCTGCCTCAAAACAAAACCACGCACGCATCGTAGGATGCACGCGACTGGAGGAAGTGATGTAAAGAATCAGCTTTCGCGCTGAGGGTGCCTTACTCGGCATCTCATCCGTCTACCACCTGTCGGCCTCCCCTTCAACGTCCCCAGATCGATAGCTCCTCAATATGTACGCGAGTGCGAGGCCTCGGCAGCCGGCTGCTGCCATGATTCCTATCAACAAGGTTAACTCAAACATTCACCTTCTAAACCTTGTTGTCATTTATTCGAACACTGCCACAAGACTCGGCCTGGGACTACCACGGCATGCAGCTAGGTAGTAACATGCAGACTAGACTAGCTTTTGGCTTGCATGTACATACATGAACACTTCTCTATGCACGCACACCATTGCAGCCTCTAGTCCCTTACTCGACAACATGCACGAATAGAAATAAACATGATACATATCATCAAGGTTATCTCTCACATGCCCTACCATATCCGTCTTGTCGCTCTCTACCGCGCAGGGCATGTACAAAACACACGAAGAACCAATGAGAGAATATTATCATTCTCGGGGTATCAGCAACATCCAAGAATCCAGATCTCACCGATTGTTGTCACAACAACAATTAAATGATTGTGACTATTAAAGCGTATATCTGGATTACCTAGCCCTTTTCATTAGTTAAGACTTTTGATTACGTTGGATAATGCATAAAGTTTAACATGGTATCAGAGTCTAAGAGCAACTCTAACCGATCCCTTATATATTAGTGGGGTATATATACTCCACTGAAATTTGACCGCACCTAGCCGATCCCCTAAATATAGTGGAGTAAAGTTAAATTTGCACACATTCAATCAAATTTGGACCAAATGATGTTGCATTTAAATAGAAGTCTAACACATAAAGTTCGTGCAACCGAACATTAAGCATAAATTTAAATTAAAACTAAACTTAAACTACTTACGACCGAAGTGGAGGTCGAGCCAATCCTTCTGGTTGAGACCACCGTCGATGGGAGCTGGGTCCAGGCTGGTGTCGTCATCGTCGTCTTCGGGGAATACGCTCCACCACTCTTCGATGTCGATCTCGTCGTTGCCTCCCACATCGCCGTCCGCGTTGCTGCCCTCCTCACCGCCCACATCGCCGCCCTCACCGTTGGAGATGC
>NW_025245484.1:0-2626 GCF_018294505.1 Triticum aestivum
ACTTTGAGGTGGCTTTTACTCCAAGTTTGAACCCGAGGGCTCAACATATCAATGACTCATCTAGCATCAACTTGTATTTAGCCATTCCTTTCTAGCGTTCTTGGACAAAAACTGAGAAGGATGACAAGGCAATGCGCCTTGATTCAGATGGTGCTTTGGAAAGCTTAGAAATTGTTGTTGCTAACATGACAGAATTTGTTGTGCTTCTGGGTGGATGCGAGCGCATGTCTCGTAGGGCATATGATGTTTATCTTTACACCAACAACTTCATGTTCAGCCGACATTCTGAAAAGCAAAGGCTCTTGAACTTCTTGTTGGGGCACAATGATTCTCCTGGTGATCATGCACTAGCAGTTCTTCCAATCATAGGTGGTGTTGGAGTTGGGAATAAAACATTGGTTGCTCATGTGTGTGGCGATGATAGGGTTCTCTCACGCTTCTCCTCCATTTTGCACTTGAATGGGGACAGCCTATTGACGATACTTGACCATGGAAGGACCATGTTTGGGATGACATTGGTAGTTATTGAGTTTGTTTCTGATGTAAGTGACGATGATTGGAAAAAGTTTCACTCGTTTCCAATAAGAATCAGCAGAGGAAGCAAGATCATCATTATAATTAAACTTAAAACATTAGGCTGGTTTGGATCAGTGCAGCCTAATTTCCTAAGTGTTCTGTCTTATGACGAGTTGAGGTGCCTTTTCAACATACTGGCATTTGGGAGCATAGACTCCACAGAGCATCCACGACTAGTACAAATAGCAGATGAGTTTGCCAAGGAGTTGCACAGTATGCAAGGCACACTTGTTGCAACAAATATGTACGCGGATGTGTTGACAAGGAACCTCAATGTCTAGTTCTGGCTTGCATATTGGACAAGGGAAGAATATTTATTAAAAGAAACCTCTCCATATATGGTGTGCACCCCACCACGCTTCTAGAACAAGGCCATCCAGTGGACATAACGGACGATGCTTTGCATCCACTTAGCATGAGACGTCACACAATTAATGTTTCAGTCAAGGAGGAACTACCAAGTATGACAATGGGGAAACTTCTAACAGATCCAAATGTTAGACCCAAAGAAGATTTCATTCTAATTTCTGGGAATCAAGGATGCCCACTCATACCTCATTTGCTCGTCTTGTTACTAGTAATGCTCAGGAGGCACATGAAGGTAATGCCTTGCCAGGGTGGAAGGGACGAGAAGTGCCAATATAATTATATCTCAAAACTCATGTAATGTGACTCGTGTATGTCCTTTTGTTTCATGTGGCCATGTACAAACTGCTTTAACGATTGTTATTATACTACAAGGGTTGGACGCGTTTTGCTGCGCCGTTGGTATAGTTGGGTTTCTTAAAAAACAATCATTATGTTTCAAAGTATAACATGTATTACGTTTTTTTAAATTCAAAACTTTTAAGTTTGATCAAATTTGTAGACAAATATATCAAAATCCATAATATCAAATCGGTTTTTTTCAATTCATCACGAAATGTATTTCCATGCATTTTTTGTTGAATATTATGAATGTCCATATTTTTCTCTGAACTTCTTCAAAGTTAAAAAAATGAGTTTCAACAAAACTAATACCCCTTATATTTTGGAAGTGATGAAATATTTAGTTTGGAGAGTGGGGAGATGATAGAGTGTGTTTTATTTTTATTTATAATGTTTTGATTTGATGGGCCTTTCGTGGTGTGATTCTGCGTTATGTGCTAACCAACCATATTTAGGTGTGGAAATTTCTGTATCAGTGGTCGCATGTATTACTGTATTGGTGCCACAATATCACATGGTGGTGCATATTTTTTTCAGCTGATGGGAGGGCACGCAAGATTGATATGTATTTATAGATTGGTTGCTGCTAATTGATTTGTAAAATTATTAGCCTTGTCAAAATCGTAAAATAAATCCAAAATTAAATATATCAATTGAATGAAAGAGTTTCAAAATTAGGGAACATAGTGAATTAAAAGAATTGAATGTGATAGCTTGAGTAAGTGTTGACCCAGTCAAAATTGGTTGATCTAATTCTAAAATTGAATATCTCAATTAATTGTGAGGTCTTAAAAATTAGGAAGCATAATATATAGTTAAAAGAATTGAATGTGAGAGCTTTAAGAAATTATTGACCCGATCAAAATCAGGTGATCCAATTCTAATTGTAGACCTCAATTGAATGTGGGCTTTTTAAAACTATGGAGCTTAGTGTTATAGAGAATATACCATCGAGCTAAATGTATTAATTAGCTTCTAGATCACAGTCAATACAACCCCTCCGTGCCCCTCTTACATAACCAACAAAAGCATCACTAGCTAGTACCAGCTGGTCTTCGTATGGTATTGGTATGATTGCTTACTGATGAAACCAAAATTAAACTAACGGGAAAGAGATCTATGCATAGTTCTGGTTAATATTTTGTGATTGTTGATACCATGTTGGGGCTTCAAGGTTGCAATCTACAAACCAGTACCAACAAATATTATGCATGTGTGTGACTCCATGGTACCACTCCATCCAATCGAGCAACCGCAATGCTTCATATAACAAAAGACGAGGCTCTTTGTTGTGTTGTGTTGTAGATGCGGATTCTGCAAAAACTTGAACACAGTCTGCTGG
>NW_025245485.1:0-2626 GCF_018294505.1 Triticum aestivum
AAATTTGAACTACATGCACATGCTCCAGTGCCTATAAATTGGTTGAAAAATAAAATCTGTGTCCTTGGGTGCATGCTTAGGTCCCATGCAAGAAATGGGAATGAAATTCAAACACCGGGTCACCGTTGATTGCCGGCAAAACATTGAGATGCCTGGTTTTTAAATTATAGTAAATCCGAAACTCGTCTGAAATTCATGAAACTTGGCATGCAATCATGGAGCGGCATCAACATGCCGTGGTACTAATTTTGTTCCATTTGGGGCAGGTTTGGGTATATGCTTATCACAAACCTGAGCTTCTCACAACAAGCATGATGGTTTTCGGTAGGGAACATCCACCGTTGTGGACGAAATGATATCCATTACGTCTTATTGCTTTCATTTTTTTCTCGTGTCAACATAGAACAACAGGAGTGTTGTGCGATTTTTTGGGGTTCGCTTGCACATTTTTATGCATTAACTTAGTTTTCAACGCATTTCAGGTGAACAATTCAAATTTGAACTACATGCACATGCTCTAGTGCATATAAATTGGTTGAAAAATCAAATCTGTGTCCTTGGGTGCATGCTTGGGTCCCATGCAAGAAATGGGAATGAATTTCAAACACCGGGGCACCGTTGATTGCCGGCAAAACATTCAGATGCCTGGTTTTTAAATTCTAGTAAATCCAAAACTCGTCTGAAATTCATGAAACTTGGCATGCTATCATGCAGCGGCATCACATTGCCGTGGTACAAATTTTGTCCCATTTGGGGCAGGTTTGGGTATATGCTTCTCACAAACCGGAGCTTCTCACAACAAGCATGATGATTTACGGTAGGGAACATCCCACCTTTGTGGACGAAACAATATCCATTGCCTCTTATTGCTTTCAAATTATTTTCTCCTGTCAACATAGAACAACAGGAGTGTTGTGTGATTTTTCATGGTTCGTTTGGACATTTTTATGCATTAACTGAGTCTTCAATGCAGTTTATGTGCATAATTCAAATTTGAACTACATGCACATGCTCCCGTGCCTATAAATTGGTTGAAAAATCAAATCTGTGTCCTTGGGTGCATGCTTAGGTCCCATGCAAGAAATGGGAATGAAATTCAAACACCGGGTCACCGTTGATTGCCGGCAAAATATTGAGATGCCTGGTTTTTAAATTCTAGTAAATCCAAAACTCGTCTGAAATTCATGAAACTTGGCATGCAATCATGTAGCGGCATCAACATGTCGTGGTACAAATTTTGTTCCATTGGGGGCAGGTTTGGGTATATGCTTATCACAAACCTGAGCTTCTCACAACAAGCATGATGGTTTTCGGTAAGGAACATCCACCGTTGTGGACGAAATGATATCCATTACGTCTTATTGCTTTCAATTTTTTCTCGTGTCAACGTAGAACAACAGGAGTGTTGTGTGATTTTTTGTGATTTTTTGGGGTTCGCTTGCACATTTTTATGCATTAACTGAGTTTTCAATGCATTTCAGGTGAACAATTCAAATTTGAACTACATGCACATGCTCTAGTGCATATAAATTGGTTGAAAAATCAAATCTGTGTCCTTGGGTGCATGCTTCGGTCCCATGCAAGAAATGGGAAAGAATTTCAAACACCGGGGCACCGTTGATTGCCGGCAAAACATTGAGGTGCTTTTTTTTAAAATTCTAGTAAATCCAAAACTCGTCCGAAATTCATGAAACTTGGCATGCTATCATGCAGCGGCATCACATTGCCGTGCTACAAATTTTGTCCCATTTGGGGCAGGTTTGGGTATATGCTTCTCACAAACCGGAGCTTCTCACAACAAGCATGATGATTTTCGGTAGGGAACATCCCACCTTTGTGGACGAAACAATATCCATTGCCTCTTATTGCTTTCAAATTATTTTCTCCTGTCAACATAGAACAACAGGAGTGTTGTGTGATTTTTCAGGGTTCGTTTGGACATTTTTAGGCATTTACTGAGTCTTCAATGCAGTTTATGTGCATAATTCAAATTTGAACTACATGCACATGCTCCCGTGCCTATAAATTGGTTGAAAAATCAAATCTGTGTCCTTGGGTGCATGCTTAGGTCCCATGCAGGAATTGGGAATGAATTTCAAACACCGGGTCACCGTTGATTGCTGGCAAAGCATTGAGATGCCTGGTTTTTAAATTCTAGTAAATCCAAAAGTCGTCTGAAATTCATGAAACTTGGCATGCTATTATGGACCGGCACCAACATGCCGTGGTACAAATTTTGTCCCATTTGGGGCAGGTTTGGGTATATGCTTCTCACAAACCGGAGCTTATCACAACAAGCATGATAGTTTTCGGTAGGGAACGTCCACCGTTGTGGACGAAACGATATCCATTGCCTCTTATTGCTTTCAATTTTTTTTCTCGTGTCAACATAGAACTACTGGAGTGTTGTGTGATTTTTTGTGATTCTTCGGGGTTCGTTTGCACATTTTTATGCAAAAACTGAGTTTTCAATGCATTTCAGGTGAACAATTCAAATTTGTACTACATGCACATGCTCTAGTGCATATAAATTGGTTGAAAAATCAAATCTGTGTCCTTGGGTGCATGCTTAGGTCCCATGCAAGAAATGGGAATGAAATTCAAACACCGGGTCACCGTTGATTGC
>NW_025245486.1:0-2626 GCF_018294505.1 Triticum aestivum
AAATTTGAACTACATGCACATGCTCCAGTGCCTATAAATTGGTTGAAAAATAAAATCTGTGTCCTTGGGTGCATGCTTAGGTCCCATGCAAGAAATGGGAATGAAATTCAAACACCGGGTCACCGTTGATTGCCGGCAAAACATTGAGATGCCTGGTTTTTAAATTATAGTAAATCCGAAACTCGTCTGAAATTCATGAAACTTGGCATGCAATCATGGAGCGGCATCAACATGCCGTGGTACTAATTTTGTTCCATTTGGGGCAGGTTTGGGTATATGCTTATCACAAACCTGAGCTTCTCACAACAAGCATGATGGTTTTCGGTAGGGAACATCCACCGTTGTGGACGAAATGATATCCATTACGTCTTATTGCTTTCATTTTTTTCTCGTGTCAACATAGAACAACAGGAGTGTTGTGCGATTTTTTGGGGTTCGCTTGCACATTTTTATGCATTAACTTAGTTTTCAACGCATTTCAGGTGAACAATTCAAATTTGAACTACATGCACATGCTCTAGTGCATATAAATTGGTTGAAAAATCAAATCTGTGTCCTTGGGTGCATGCTTGGGTCCCATGCAAGAAATGGGAATGAATTTCAAACACCGGGGCACCGTTGCTTGCCGGCAAAACATTCAGATGCCTGGTTTTTAAATTCTAGTAAATCCAAAACTCGTCTGAAATTCATGAAACTTGGCATGCTATCATGCAGCGGCATCACATTGCCGTGGTACAAATTTTGTCCCATTTGGGGCAGGTTTGGGTATATGCTTCTCACAAACCGGAGCTTCTCACAACAAGCATGATGATTTACGGTAGGGAACATCCCACCTTTGTGGACGAAACAATATCCATTGCCTCTTATTGCTTTCAAATTATTTTCTCCTGTCAACATAGAACAACAGGAGTGTTGTGTGATTTTTCATGGTTCGTTTGGACATTTTTATGCATTAACTGAGCCTTCAATGCAGTTTATGTGCATAATTCAAATTTGAACTACATGCACATGCTCCCGTGCCTATAAATTGGTTGAAAAATCAAATCTGTGTCCTTGGGTGCATGCTTAGGTCCCATGCAAGAAATGGGAATGAAATTCAAACACCGGGTCACCGTTGATTGCCGGCAAAATATTGAGATGCCTGGTTTTTAAATTCTAGTAAATCCAAAACTCGTCTGAAATTCATGAAACTTGGCATGCAATCATGTAGCGGCATCAACATGTCGTGGTACAAATTTTGTTCCATTGGGGGCAGGTTTGGGTATATGCTTATCACAAACCTGAGCTTCTCACAACAAGCATGATGGTTTTCGGTAAGGAACATCCACCGTTGTGGACGAAATGATATCCATTACGTCTTATTGCTTTCAATTTTTTCTCGTGTCAACGTAGAACAACAGGAGTGTTGTGTGATTTTTTGTGATTTTTTGGGGTTCGCTTGCACATTTTTATGCATTAACTGAGTTTTCAATGCATTTCAGGTGAACAATTCAAATTTGAACTACATGCACATGCTCTAGTGCATATAAATTGGTTGAAAAATCAAATCTGTGTCCTTGGGTGCATGCTTCGGTCCCATGCAAGAAATGGGAAAGAATTTCAAACACCGGGGCACCGTTGATTGCCGGCAAAACATTGAGGTGCTTTTTTTTAAAATTCTAGTAAATCCAAAACTCGTC
Source organism: Triticum aestivum (assembly GCF_018294505.1). NCBI lineage: Eukaryota > Viridiplantae > Streptophyta > Magnoliopsida > Poales > Poaceae > Triticum > Triticum aestivum. Next base: position 1,680 of record NW_025245486.1, read on the forward strand.
CGAAATTCATGAAACTTGGCATGCTATCATGCAGCGGCATCACATTGCCGTGCTACAAATTTTGTCCCATTTGGGGCAGGTTTGGGTATATGCTTCTCACAAACCGGAGCTTCTCACAACAAGCATGATGATTTTCGGTAGGGAACATCCCACCTTTGTGGACGAAACAATATCCATTGCCTCTTATTGCTTTCAAATTATTTTCTCCTGTCAACATAGAACAACAGGAGTGTTGTGTGATTTTTCAGGGTTCGTTTGGACATTTTTAGGCATTTACTGAGTCTTCAATGCAGTTTATGTGCATAATTCAAATTTGAACTACATGCACATGCTCCCGTGCCTATAAATTGGTTGAAAAATCAAATCTGTGTCCTTGGGTGCATGCTTAGGTCCCATGCAGGAATTGGGAATGAATTTCAAACACCGGGTCACCGTTGATTGCTGGCAAAGCATTGAGATGCCTGGTTTTTAAATTCTAGTAAATCCAAAAGTCGTCTGAAATTCATGAAACTTGGCATGCTATTATGGACCGGCACCAACATGCCGTGGTACAAATTTTGTCCCATTTGGGGCAGGTTTGGGTATATGCTTCTCACAAACCGGAGCTTATCACAACAAGCATGATAGTTTTCGGTAGGGAACGTCCACCGTTGTGGACGAAACGATATCCATTGCCTCTTATTGCTTTCAATTTTTTTTCTCGTGTCAACATAGAACTACTGGAGTGTTGTGTGATTTTTTGTGATTCTTCGGGGTTCGTTTGCACATTTTTATGCAAAAACTGAGTTTTCAATGCATTTCAGGTGAACAATTCAAATTTGTACTACATGCACATGCTCTAGTGCATATAAATTGGTTGAAAAATCAAATCTGTGTCCTTGGGTGCATGCTTAGGTCCCATGCAAGAAATGGGAATGAAATTCAAACACCGGGTCACCGTTGATTGC
>NW_025245487.1:0-2626 GCF_018294505.1 Triticum aestivum
TGCAGGTGCCCGCCTTCTGGCGGATGAATGTACCAAGGATGTGATTTTTGAATGAACTCGCTTGTGTTTATCGTGTGCGCTGAAAACTTGTTCATATGCGCTAAGCAAGGCTTATTGAATTTAAAATATTACTTTCTGTGCGTTCGTTTATCAAAAAATTGAGAGATGGCCAGTCGTCGGCTTCTGCCCCCATGCCACTAGTGCTCGGGTGTTCGGGATAAACCTGAGCGCTCTTTTTCCCATAGTTGGGTCCTTCGACGGAGGCGCTCAGCACAACGAACCAGGCAATCAGACTATAATGCTTGAACACTCTCACTTAGCCATAGAACTCTATAATTTTAAATTTCGGCGAAGCCCCTAGTTCGGAAGACCGAGTTCGGGGCGCTATCCACGCCTTGGCCGGACAAAGCCAGCTCCTCGCTCGAAGCGGCATAAGTCTTTAGGGACTCGAAAAACCTCTCGAACAGTGACCGGTCTCTCGCCTCATCATGACAGTCAGTTTTAGCTTTCTCCACTGAGGTGCTTAACCCAGCTGAACCGGGGCACAATCACAGTGGTTCTCCTAGTGCTACCTTAGCCGATATAGCGGAACATAAGGCACCAAAACATAGGAGCCGGGCAAACCCAACTATTGACCCAAATCATGATTCGGAGCCGATGCATATAGTGCTATAAGTTCGGGGTGCCGCACTTGTGAAAGTGTACGGACTTCTCACACCATAATGAGGGGTACTGAAGCCCCTGGCATGTTTGCCGTACCATGGTGTACGGGTGCAATCATGTTATTTAATAAACATATATGTGAAAAGAGGATAATGCGAAAAATAGACAAAAAGCTATGCATTGTTTATAGAGAGGCTATTTATCAAAGCCGAATGATACAAATAGTGCGATAAGCAAAAAGATATTGGACTATTTAACATGTCCTGACCAGGGGCAGGCCGCGGAATTATATTCAAAACAGGTATACCGCATGTAACAGAGACCACCTGGGAGTTCCATATGCGGCATGGCTTGTCTGCCTCCCTGGATCTTGCATCGTTTGTGCGGCAGTCGAATTGCCGAATAGGTCGTCCAAAGTATGGAGTCCTGAAAGTAAGAAAAAATTAAAAAAAGAATTCGGCAGCCCCTAGTACGTTTTAAGCCGTATTTTGGGCGTGCCGTTATTGTGCCCCTTCCCCTGTGCCCATGGTATTTAAGGGCGTAGTTATGTACGCGAGGCACTGGTTTCGCTATGTCGCGAGAGCTGGGGTTGGGGCCGCATTGCTACGCTTGCTCAGAACGTGCCAGGTGGTCTTGCTGTGGGTTACTCCGGGCGCGCTTGGCGGTGTCTGGTTTTTTAACGGCCGGACTGGAGAATTGCCTAAGAAGGCTACTTTGTACTTCTGCTGCGAGAGCCGCCGTGTGCTCCTCCGTACGGAGGGAGCGTTCGGTGTTTCCATTGACCGTGATTACTCCTCGAGGGCCTGGCATCTTGAGCTTGAGATATGCGTAGTGCGGCACCGCATTGAACTTTGCGAATGCGGTTCATCCGAGCAGGGCGTGATAGCCACTGCGAAACGGGACTATATCGAATATTAACTCTTCGCTTCGGAAATTGTCCGGGGATCCGAAGACCACGTCAAGTGTTACTGAGCCTATACAGTTGGCTTCTACACCTGGTATAACACCTTTAAAGGTCGTTTTTGTGGGCCTAATCCTTGAGGGATCTATGCCCATTTTCCGCACTGTATCCTGGTAAAGCAGGTTCAGGCTACTGCCGCCGTCCATGAGGACTCTTGTGAGATGAAATCCGTTGATGATTGGGTCGAGAACCAATGCGGCGAAGCCTCCATGAGGGATGCTAGTGGGATGGTCCCATCGATAAAAAGTGATCGGGCAGGAGGACCATGGGTTGAACTTTGGGGCGACTGGCTCCATCGCGTATACGTCCCGTTGCGCACGCTTCCGCTCCCTCTTGGGAATGTGGGTTGCGTATATCATGTTCACCGTCCGCACTTGTGGGGGAAAGCCCTTCTGTCCATTGTTGTTCGGTGGCCTGGGCTCCTCCTCATCGTCGCTGTGCATCCCCTTGTCTTTGTTTTCGGCTCTTAACTTGCCTGCCGGCTTGAACACCCAACAATCCCTATTAGTGTGATTGGCTGGCCTTTCGGGGGTGCCATGTATCTGGCACAAGCGGTCGAGTATTCGGTCCAAACTGGACGGGCCCTGAGTATTCTTTTTGGATGGCTTTTTCCACTGACCGGATTTATTGCCTCTGAATCCGGCATTGACTGTCGTGTCTTCATTGCTATCGCTGCTAACGTGGCGTTTTTGCTTATTCCGACGTGTCCTGCCACTTTTGTCCTTGGTATCCGAATTACCAGGGTTCTTTGATAAGTTGTTACTGCGAGCTAGCCAGCTGTCTTCTCCCGTGCAAAAGCGGGTCATGACTGTCGTGAGGGCTGCCATAGATTTCGGCTTTTCCTGTCCCAGGTGCCGGGCAAGCCACTCGTCGCGGATGTTATGCTTGAAGGCTGCTAGGGCCTCTGCGTCCGGACAGTCGACAATCTGGTTTTTCTTTGTTAGGAACCGTGTCCAGAATTGCCTGGCCGATTCCTCTGGCATTATGTGGCTTAAGTCGTCG
>NW_025245488.1:0-2626 GCF_018294505.1 Triticum aestivum
TACCAATCCAGAGGAGACGAAGGAGATTATGCGTCAAGTATAGGAGCTGCTTGACAAAGGTTATATACGCGAATCCCTTAGTCATTTTGCTGTGCCTATTATTCTAGTGCCGAAAAAGGATGGTACATCACGTATGTGTGTTGATTGTAGAGGCATTAATAATATTACTATTCGTTATCGTCATCCTATTCCTAGGCTAGATGATATGCTTGATGAATTGAGTGGCTCTACAATATTCTCCAAAGTTGATTTGCGTAGTGGATACCATCAAATTCGTATGAAATTGGGAGATGAATGGAAAACAACACTTAAAACTAAGTTTGGATTATATGAGTGGTTAGTCATGCCTTTTGGGTTAACTAATGCAACTAGTACTTTCATGAGATTAATGAACAAAGTTTTACGTGCTTTCATTGGACGATTTGTGGTAGTTTACTTTGATGACATATTGATTTATAGCAGATCTTTGGAAGAACATTCGGAACATTTACGTGCTGTTTTTATTGCTCTACGTGATGCACGTTTGTTTGGTAACCTTGGGAAGTGCACCTTTTGCACCGACCGAGTATCTTTTCTGATGAGGACATGACTACCTTGGATACGACCAAAAATATTGCATACATGCATATTTGTCAGGTGATTTCTAGTGCAAACTATTCAATAATCTATTTATGTTATCCAGAACAAAAATACTTCACACACTTTTGTGTTTTGTCTAATTGCAGGTGTATGGGATATTTGTACAATTCACATATGAAGATAAGGGAGAAAGAGATGTTTAAGTGCTGTTCAAAAAGTTCTTTCACGTCACTTTTGGGCCAAGAGAAGATAGAGTCCAAGTCTCTCACGTTCTGGATTCAGATTCGGACTTCACAGACATACCTGACTCAAAACGCCAACAACTTTTTCATACAGACTCCGAATTGGGTGATTCTTTTTTTTGTTGGATTCTAGATTTCGTGCTCTTTGCAGCCCAGTTGGATTCACCTTCAAATTCGTCCGGAGCGTTGAGATATCGATGAAACAATCAGACGCTGCAGCAGAATCCGAGTCAAACTACAAGTCCAAAGGTGTTACATCACCTCCACTTGGGCCCATTGGCCTTGTACGACCTAGATTTAGTTTTAGGCTGCCTTGGGACGTCCTCCCATGATAGAGGCGAGGGTGTCCCGATCTTTCGATGAGATGATAACTATCGATTTGGTGGAGACGACTTTGACAATCCGACTACAAACGTGCACGACGTTGCGCCTTAGCAATCGCTAAACCAATCTCCTGAGGTTACTGACGATGCTAGAAGCACGGTCAGCCTGACCACGAAGGTCTATTCCTGGAAGCAATCGAAGAACGAGCAAGAATATGATAAAGCAATCTGAATATTGCAAATATATATGAAGTATTGATAATGGTGGGGATCCAGAAGCGGTCTTGGTCTGGTCGTTGGACACAAACGAAGTACACGAAGTGGCAATGGCTAACTTTTAACTAAAAAAATCCCAAAGTCTAAACGATGCCCTAAGGGCTGTATATATGGAGGAAGAGGGGGGAATTTCGTGGCCCTTGGTGGAGGGGTCCAAAATCAACCCTATCTCTTGTTTCCCCACACATACGGACTCTAAAAATAGCCTATACTTATGTATTTCGAAATTACATGGGCCTGGCCCAATAATAAGGTGACGCAGCACCTAAAATAGCCTCGGGATGAAATTTATGAAGTGGCATCTTGTATATTTCGTCCAAGGCTTCATGCACCCATTATGGTGGCTTCAAAGTCCTGAAATCATCACTTGTAACTCCGTTCTTGTTCCCCTTGCGCATGCCATCATCCCCATGCTTGTTCTTGCTCCAATGTTCATCCTTCTCCAAGCTAGGCCCTTCATTTGTAAGCAAAACAAATGTATCCAATTTAGGCAGCATCATATTCCCATGAACATTAGAATCATTACCAAGAAACGAAAGTACCTGGTAATTTAGTTGGCGTGCACGAGCTCTAGTAATTGGTCCAGTATGTATAGCAGCAGGGCCTGTGGGTGTAACAATGGTATTGATGTCCTCATCATCCTCCCCTTCTTGAAATGAAGTCGTCCTCGATGGAAACTCATCTTCCTCACCCAAATAGGGCTTCAAATCTGCAATGTTAAAAGTGGGACTAACACCAAAATCTGCAGGCAGCTCAAGTTTATATGCATTATCATTTATTTTCTCTAACACCTTAAAGGGACCATCAGCACGTGGCATTAGCTTTGATTTGCGCAAATCAGGAAATCTATCCTTACGCAAATGTAACCAAACAAGATCTCCAGGTGCAAACACAACAAGTTTTCTACCCTTATCTCCAGCAAGTTTATATTTAGCATTCATACGCTCAATGTTTTCCTTAGTTAACTCATGCATTTTTAAAATCAATTCAGCACGTTGTTTAGCATCAAAATTAACCTTCTCCGAAGATGGAAGAGGCAACAAATCAATAGGTGCACGAGGTAGGAAACCATACACAACTTCAAAAGGGCACATCTTAGTAGTAGAATGCAATGAACGATTATAAGCAAATTCAATATGAGGCAAGCATTCCTCCCACATTTTCTTATTATTCTTCAAAACAGCCCTAAGCATAGTAGACAACGTT
>NW_025245489.1:0-2625 GCF_018294505.1 Triticum aestivum
TGTGCTCATGTCCAAGCGCACCGCAGGGCTGCTGCACCACCACCGATGCAAGCTTTAGATTGGAAACTGCTCCCCCTATTCCCCAATCTCCTCCGCTGTCGTGCTGCCGTTCGGCCCCAACCTTTTCTTCTGCCATGGCAGGGGTCCATAGGCAAGGCCATACTCCTCCCCTCCTCCCCGTTGTGCGCCAGGAAGCTTCAACGGTGGACGACGAGGACAACTGCGATCTGCACCGGTGCTTTTTTTTGCTACTGAGATTTGATTTTGCTGGAACCAGTGTTTCTTTTTGCTGGAACTAGCTAATTTATTTGCTACAAATAGATTGTTGGAGTTTTCTGCCGATGAGTTTTTTGCTGGAACCATCTCCTTTTGCTTCAATCTAGTAGCCCGTAGGATGATTTTTGCTGGAACCATCAATAAATTTTGCTTCAACCAGCATTATGTTTTGCTGGAACCAGCTAGTCTTTTTGCTACTATCTTTTTTCTTTGAAGTTTGTTGTTGTGGCCTTTTTATTGCAACCAGTGTTAAATTTAGCTAGAACCGGCAAATGTTTTGCTTCAAATGACCATTTGGAGGTTTTTGTAATGAGATCTTTTGCTGGATTAGTGAATTTTTGCTGCAACAGGTGTTACTTTTAGCTGGAACCGACTAATATTTTTGCTTCAACCAGCCACTTTTGGATTTTTTCTACTGATTTTTTTTCTGGATCACAGCGGTGCTAGTCGAAGACAGCGAGCCAAAGCCGGTGACGCGAGATTTTTTTTGCTACAACCATACGACAGTGTGCTGGAAACCTGGAACTGGACACATTCGAGTTACAGCCATCGACTGCAGAAGCCGGCACACAGCGGTGGCCGTGCTGCAATCCCAGCACCTTGAGACAGGGACGACAAAGCTGACACTAGCGCTGGTGCTGCCAGGGCCGGCGCCGTCGACGAACCCGGCCGCCGCGTCTTGCGAAGGAGCCCGACAGAGGAGACGTAGTGTGCGGCAGCTGCGAGCTTTTCCCTTGCGGCACTGTGTGGGGCGGAAGGTTAGGGACGAAGGAAGGATAAGATCTGAACGGCTGGGAGTGAAATAATTGAACGGACAGGGTGCGCACAAAAAGATATGCTTCTTCCTCTCCTAACCAAAGCAATCTCTACCTTTCAAAAAAAAGCCATATCTATCTCTTTGACAGAAAAAAGACAAATGATATCACGTATGCCTCTCCTGATCTCCTCCAACCCCCTTCGATCCCATATATCTTCTACTCCACGTCTTCCACCTCCGCTCAATCTCGACATTCAATCTAAATACGTCATCCCTCTGGCCCTCTCGATGCGTCCCTCCATCACAATGTCAATCTACTGAGGCTCACGCCGCTGCTTTGGCAGGACACCATGCGTGTGTAATCTGAGGTACTCGCAGTCTTGGGAATTGCAAAGTCTGAGGTACTCGCAATCTCCGGATTATCACATGGGTATTGTGCTGCAGATTCATACCTCACTTAGAACTTCCTGCCACCACAAAATTCCTGTTGTACTAATTTTCACCATGAGTTGATGTACATACGCATGTAAACAATTATTCCTGGTCTCCTTGCACCCTCATGCAATCTCACAGAGTTTTTATTCGCTATCTTTTGTTATTTCTCATCGATTTTAGGCAATTTTAGAGAATAGATCGCCCAGATCACCATATGCCATTCAAGGATGCAAAACTAATGAGTTCAGGAGTTGTAATTATGGTGGGCCTGCACTATATATTTCCCCAGTTTATTATGGTGTTTGGATCAATGTCTTAGCCGGGTATGAGGTTATTCAACACTAGTTTGACTAATGTTTGACGGCTTTAGTGGCGTGGCATGCCTCGTGCTTTCCAACTGAATCAACACTAGGTATATATAGATAGATTAGTATGATCAATAGTTATTTCTTACTCCCTCCATCCGAAAATACTTGTCATCAAAATGGATAAAGAGATATGTATCTAGAACTAAAATACATCTAGATGCATCCCTTTTTATCCATTTTGATGACAAGTATTTCCGGACGGAGGGAGTATTTGGTATGGCTACTCCCTCCTTTCCACTTTATAGGGCTTATCTCAAAATTTTAATTTTTCCATTTTATAAGGCTCAATTTGGTTGTTCTCCATCACAAGTTCAGATTTCAAGGTGCACTAAATCATTGCATGCAAGTATTAAGATAAAATTGACCAATGCATGTACTTTATGCATGCATGCATTGCAATTAATGCATTGGTAAACATAATATTTTGAGGAAACAAGAGCATTAATTGGATGCTTTTGCAAACTACAAAAAGTATTCCACCACTCACCATCTACCTTGGTTGGTGAGATTTTTGAATTGAGCCCTATAAACCGGAAAGGAGGGAGTACTTCGTATTAGGTAGTTAGTATGCTTTCAAGAATTCCTGCATAATCGAGCCTGGCAGTTAGGGTTTCACACTAGTAGAAAACAAGGAACTAGTCCCAGTTCCAGAGGGCCTTTAGACCTGGTTCTGGAACCGGAACAAAACTGTCGGGACTAAAGCCCAAAACCTTTAGTCCTGGTTGGCTTACGAGCCGGGACTAAAGGAGCTCCACATGGCCGCTGTCTGGAGCTCCACCTTTAATACCG
>NW_025245490.1:0-2625 GCF_018294505.1 Triticum aestivum
GCGGCGACGTTCCTTGGTGATGGCGTGGTGGCGGCGGTCTCGGGCGGTGAGGACTTCGTTGGCCGGCGTGCTGCAGCGTGGTGACAGGACTGTCCGGGTCCATGTGGGCCCGGCCGGGCCATCGAGGCCTGGCAAGTCCTCGTCGCCGCGTCCGGTCGGCCCTGCTGTGGCGGTGGAGGCTGTCCCCTCCTTCCGGTCGAGTGGTGGTCGCTCCCGTGGCTGGTGTCTCCTCTTCCTCTCCAAGCCTCGTGTTGACAGCTCCAGTGAAGCGGGGAGGGTTCTTCGGTAATCGTGGTGGCACAAGCTGGTGGGTGGCCGAGGAGGTGGTGCATTTCGAAATGCCTGAGGTGGTGGTGGTGGTTGTGGATCGGGAGAAATCCCTGTCGGCCTGGCCGGCACCGATGGGATGACGCCTGCGGGCACCGTCGGACTTTCCTGAGGGGCATCGGGTACACCCTTCCTCACTATCCCTCGCGTACCGGGGGAAACCCTAGAACTTGTTCGGGCAACAACGGCGGCATCGTCACACTCCCTTTTGAGGGTGTTGCTTGGGGCGCGGCGCTTCGGGATGCTGGGAGCATGGTGGTACTTCTTTGGAGGGTGCAGCGGTTGCCGGACTTCCCTTCTTCGTTGATCTGCCGTTGTCAGCATTTATTTCTCTTTCTTCTTCTTGTTTTTCTTTTGAGCATATCTGTGCTGCGGCCCCAGCGAGATGTATCGGATGTTTGCTTTATAATATAAAGCGGGGGGAAACCCTTTTTCGGCAAAAAGAATGACATTCCTTCCAAAGATCTTCTTTGCCATTCCAGCAGCGGTCCTGCTTTTCTCGAGTTTCTTGGGAAGCGGATAGAGGGCAGCTTATGTTTAGAAGATATTCTAGAAGCCCAATCTCAATTTTCTTTTTAGAAACCTACTAGTTAAGTCTTAACTACTAGGCTTCTTAATATAAAAAAACTATTAGGCTTCTAAAAATATAAATTTGGTTGGGTTTCTAAAATAATCTGGATAGAGGACAGCTTATGCTAGAAGCCACCAAAAGAACTGGCCCATAGTACAAAGAGAGAAACTAAAGAGATGGACACTTTATCTGATCACTATTTTGGGACTTATATTTAGGAATACTCCCTTCATTCCTAAATATAAGTCCTTTTAAAGATTCAACTATATAGATTGCTTTCGATGTATATAGACGCCTTTTACAGTATAAGTTCACTCATTTTGCTTCATATGTAGTCTATAGTGAAATCTCTAAGAAGATTCATATTTAGGAACAAGGAAGTATCAATATTTTTGATGAGTTTGAGCGCATGGATTTCTCTACTCTAGGTCCCACCATGTACACGTAAAAGACACATGCATGGTCCACTCTTTCTCTTTTCCTGCTCAAATTACATGCTGGACACATGCATGCTGACAATATCTCTCCTCTCTCCCTCTTATAATCCATCACTTTAAAATTTCTTTTTAAAAATTTAGACAGCTTATATCTTTGAAACCAAAAAAAATGAAAAATTTAACATATTTGAACTCATGGGGCCAAGACCTTCACAACAAGACTAGTCTTGGATACGTTTCAAACATATTTAAATTTCAACGTTTCAATCGACTTGTTTCACTCGTTAAAAAAACTAATTTCACTAATATCAATAAACTGAATTATTTTAAATGAGTGAAAAAAATATGTGAAACATGCTATTTCAATCATGTGAAATATATTGTTTTAGTGCATGAAATTGAGTATTTCAAATATATGAACAAGTATTTTTTAAATGAGTGAAATTAGTTTAGTTTTTAAATCATCATATGTTTTTTTTGTGAAACTCCTTTTTTCAGCCTGTTTATTGTGAAGTTGCTTCGTTCACTAATTTCAGTTTCAGTTATATTTCACATATACCACTTCTTCAAACCAAAGTTTTTTTTACAAATGGGTAAAATCAAATTTTCAACTGTGTGAAATATGTTTTTATATAATGAGTGAAATGTATTTTTGATTGAAATATGCTAATTGAAACTAAAGAAATATATTTGCGAAGATGAGTGAAATATTTTACATGCATAGTTCAGAAATCAGTTATGTCAACATTTCAAGCATATGTGAAATCAGTTTTCATGAAATGAGTGAAATATATCATTTGGACGCAGTGAAATAAAATTAGTTGAAATGTATCCAATATTGTTCTTATTTTAAATGTCTTGCCTCGAGTAAATCAAATATATAAAAATACCACCAATTGAAATTTTTGTTTGAAATGTCCAAAATTTTGGCTATCAAATTTAATACTAGTCGCCCTCGCAGCTACAAACAATTAAAGCTACGAAGAAATATATCAATCTCCAAAATTTGGCCACGTACGAGAGCAAGCCTGGCTGCGAGTTAGCCTGTTTTGTTGGTAGCGGGGGAATTGAAGGGAGAGCGCGACCAACCGGACCAGCCGCAGTCGGATGAGCCTGACATACATTGAAGTTAGCTTTCAGGCGAAGTATTCCGTGCACCCGGGGATGGATAGAACCCGGATCAGCGAAGCAGATACAGTGGATTTTAGGGGCTATCTGCTACTCCCTCTGTCCCATAATATAAGTGCGATTTTAACACTACACTAGCGTCAAAATCGCTCTTATATTATG
>NW_025245491.1:0-2625 GCF_018294505.1 Triticum aestivum
ACAGCTAACTACTTGAGAGAACCTTAACTACAATAGAGTAAGCCCATATGCATTGGAGAGTTTAATTTCCTAAGCCCCTTTCATACACTAAGAACTTACTCTAAGCACATGTGCATCGTGAGAGGCTTCATACTTCCTGCGTGATCTAATGTTGGAACTAACATGAGGGGGAGCCATCTCTTTTCATGGTAGAGTGTGTTATCCATATCCAAACAACAGTAGAAATAGTAGCAAATTTATGTTTTGGGAACAATAAGTTCTACTGTGGGTCCTTCGTCCTACATAATATCTAAATGATAAAATTGTCAAAGTTAAGTCAACATAAGTATAAACCACTGGCTATTGTCAAAGGATGAAGCCCGATGTGAAATAAGATCAAGATGGTGGAAAGATGAGTGATATGGTCCACCATGGACCATGCTCCATCATACCTAGCCCATCATGGACTAGTGGACGAAGATTATCGCAGTTGTCCCTCCTACCGAGCACTTTAAGGGAAAACATTGATCATTTGTCAAGGCCACTAGCCTAGATATAGTTTCTCATGTGCATGTCCCCTCACTCTTAGTTGAATCAAATCAAGGGTACAGGCACATGGCTCAAAGACGAGTCTAAGAACCTAGGGTCAAGTCTGATTACTCCGTTGACTCAGAATGACGTCAAGGAAGAGAAGTTTGGAGCTGACCTCGAAGAGTCTCCGAATACCCCAAGTCATGGATCAATCTTCCCTCGACACTTTTCCTAATTAAGGACACTAAAACCCAACCTAAAGCGAGCTCTCTCACGCTCCCAGTGATTTCAGCCGTCGGTTTTCGCGTTTGAACTGTACCTGACCGTCAGATTTTTGTTTAAACAACAGTTTAGCGCCAGTGGGCTGGCTGTCCTTATGGGCTGCTACTCTCAAGACTTTTTTGAAGCCCTATCATTGAATGGGTTTATTGGCCCATTTATCTATTTGACACACGAAGTTACTACACAGCGATTGGTCTGCGTCAATCCAGGCGACGTTTGTCCCAAAAGAAAAATCCATGGCGCGGGTGAGGAACCGAGGCGACGCTAGATCCAGAGCGGGAGGGGATGAAGCCGACGCGACGCACGCGAGGGAGCCGGCGGCCGAGGGGATCCAGCGGACGAGAGCCATGCGACGTGCACGAGGGAACTGTCGGTCCAGGTGATCTAGTCGACGCGAGTCCCGCGAGGGATCCAGCGCTCGAGGGGATCCAGCGCTCGAGGGGATCCACCCTTTTGGTGCGGGATGCAGGTGGATCGGACACCGGTCAATTCAGCCGGCCCGGGCGAACCGCCTGCAAGGAAGAGGCGAATCCATCGGCCGTCATGGTGTTCTTCAGCGCCAACAATGCCTGCTTGCCTGACCACTTGCAGATACGAGTACCATGTATTGCCTTGATCTGATTTCGATGGCCTGTAGTCAACTTTCTGGCCCCATAGTAGATTTTTGCCATTACATGGTTGGTGTTCATGTTGTTTCCTTTGATGATCTAGGTCTTTTCCATGTGAAGTTAGATAACTTGGATGAAAGAAAAAATGGTCGTCCAGTAGTAGTAGTCCTTGCAGTTTAAGTTTTGCAAGCGATCATGACAATTACTCGATAAATAGGGGATGCTTTTAGATCTTAAATTTACATGTCTCGTCTCTATTGCTATGTCGTTTTAGTTTTCCCCAAATCATCATTCAAATGTTTCCTTTTTGTTTATCTTGTTTTATTATTAAATTATTTATTCGTGCTCATTGTTAGTTCTAGCATCATATATTCATATGTCAAATTGCAGTTGGGGGTTAGGTCGACATAGTATCTACATCTACAGTTCTTTTTTTTCACAAGGGAGAACATTTCTTTATTATTTGTGAAACAACTAAATTTTGTTCCTAAGCTGCAGTGTGCTTGATATCTCACTGAGTGCACAACGCAATGTTTTTTTGGTAGTTGTGGTTGTTTCCTAAGCTGTAGTAGATACCAAGCTCTTTAATAGTGTATTTTGATCAAACTTTGTGTCGTGCTTGCTTCTTCGCAAAAATAAATTTGGGTAAGATCAGGTGCTCTGTCATCGATACATGGCAGATTTTTTGTTTGTTTCTTCAGAGTGCAATCATGTTTTGGTCTATATGGCTATACTTACTTTTCAAGAGAGCTGGTGGTGAATGCTTTCTCACCAAAAGGGGGTTTGGTGTTTGCAGCTTCTTCTGAATAATCATAAGCTACTTAGTGCACTTTTGATGCATTTGATCTGTCCCATCTAGCAAGTTCCTTTTGGGTATAAATGCAAGTTTTTTGTAGCTTATGTTTTATAATTCAAGTACTAGCACGTCACTGTATCATGTGTCCTGAGCACGGTGACAGCCTCCCTGACCACATTGCTGCTGGTTATTGTGGATCCATGTTGTAAGAAGCTTTTCATGGTGGCTCAAAGAGGTGGCATGGAGAGGAAGAAAAATATGTGGGTGTCATGCTCGATTTTGTCTTTGCCAGTGGAAGGGTGACTACGGCGAGGTTCCAGCCTGTCCACTGTGAGGATATCGGCAGTCACTTATGTACCACAAATTTTTCATGGATTCAATTTTGAGATGCAATCTCCCCGTTCTTTTGTGGTTCCTTCTTCAAGCATT
>NW_025245492.1:0-2625 GCF_018294505.1 Triticum aestivum
TAGTAGTAGATGCTGGCAGGAGTCGGTCTACTTGACACGGACGTGATGCCTATATTCATAATCATTGCCTTGGATATCATCATAACTTCACACTTTTCTATCAATTGCTAGACATAATTTGTTCACCCACCGTATCATTTTCCTTTAAGAGAGAAGCCTCTAGTGAAACCTATGGCCCCGGATCTATTTTCTATCATATATTTTTAGATCTATAAACCAAAAAACCCAAAAATACCTTGTTGCAATTTATTCACTTTTATTTTTTTATGTTTTAGTAATCTTTTATATATATCTCTATCAGATCTCATCCATGCAAGTGACCATGAAGGGATTGACAACCCCTTTATCGCGCTGGGTGTAAGTGTTTGATTTTTTGTGCAGGTGCATAGATTGGTTACTTGCGTGTACCTCCTACTGGATTGATACCTTCCTTCTCAAAACTGAGGGAAATACTTATCTCTACTTTCCTGCATCACCCTTTCCTCTTCAAGGGAAAACCAATGCAAGCTCAAGAAGTAGCACCAGACCATACAAACACCAGTCCGGATCATCCGGCCATCACCCGAATCTCAAATCACAAGCAATACATGTTGTTAGTTTGTCTCACTTTGTGTACATATTTCTTGGTCTTACTTTTTCTACATTATGTCATCTTGCTTAATGTGTTATGATACGTCTCCAACGTATCTATAATTTTTTTATTGTTCCATGATATTATATTATCCATCTTGGATGTTTTATATGCATTATTATGCTATTTTATATCATTTTTGGGACTAACCCATTAACCTAGTGCCAAGTGCCAGTTGTTGTTTTTCCTTGTTTTTTGTCTTTTACAAAAAATCAATACCAAAAAGAACGAAATTTTTTGAGGATTTTTCATGGATCAGAAGACACCCGGGAACCTTCGGGAGGGGGTCAGAGCGGCCACCAGTTGGCGACAAGCTTGGAGGGTGCGCCCCCAGGCTTGTGGGCCCCCTGATGCTCCTCTAACCCTAATCTTATTCTATAAATACCCAAATATTCCCCGTATACCAGGAGGCACACAAAAAATACTTTTCCACCGCCGCAAGTTTCTGTCCTCGTGAGATCCTAACTAGAGGCTTGTTCCGGTACTCTACCGGAGGGGGATTCAACCTCGGAGGGTTTCTACATCAACCTTGCTTCCCTTTCGATGATGTGTGAGTAGTTTACCACAGACCTACGGGTCCATAGCTAGTAGTTAGATGACTTCTTCTCTCTCTCTCTTTGATCTTCAATACAATGTTCTCCTCGATGTTCTTGGAGATCTATTCGATGTAATCTTCTTTTGCGGTGCGTTTGTTGAGATCCAATGAATTGTGGGTTTATGATTAGATTATCTATGAATATTATTTGAGTCTTCTCTGAACTCTTTTACGCATGATTAAGATAGCTTTGTATTTCTCTTTGATCTATTGGTTTGGTTTGGCCAACTAGATTGATTGTTCTTGCCATGGGAGAGGTGCTTTGTAATAGGTTCAATCTTGCGGTGCTTACTCCCCGTGATAGAAAGGGACATGACACATATTCTATTTTTTTCCATTAATGATAAAAAGATGGGGTTTATTCATATTGATTGGATCTATCCCTCCGCATCATGTCATCTTGCTTAAGGCATTACTCCGTTTTTGTTAACTTAATACACTAGGTGCATGTTGGATAGCGGTCGATGTGTGGAGTAATAGTAGTAGATGTAGGAAGGAGTTGGTCTACTTGTCACCAACGTGATGCTTATATTCATAATCATTTCCTTAGATATAGTCATAATTATTCGCTTTTCTATCAATTTCTCAACAGTAATTTATTTACCCATCATATGTGTTCTTTCAAGAGAGAAGCCTCTAGTGAAAACTATGGCCCCGGGTCTATTATTATCATATTATTTTCAAATCTATAAAATAAAAAACCCAAAAATACCTTGCTGCAATTTATTTACCTTTACTTTGTTTCGCACTTTTATTTATCTTTTATACCTACTTCTATCAGATCTCATCCTTGAAAGTAATTGTGAAGGGATTGACAACCCCTTTATAGCGTTGGGTGCAAGTATTTCTTTGTTTGTGTAGGTGCTATCATTGGAGACTTGTGTGTTCCTCCTAGTGTATTTATACCTTGGTTCTTAACTAAGGTAAATACTTAGCTCTACTTTGCTGCATCACCCTTTCCTCTTCAAGGCAAAAACCAACGCAAGCTCAAGAAGTAGCACGTTACTCTGTAGGATAAAATGACGAGGTGTGAACATATTGCTTTGTCTTACTTCGTCTACATTATGTCATCTTTCTTAATGCGTTACTCTAAATAAATCAAATGTAGGATAAAACAACGGGGCTTGAACATATTGATTGGTCTTAGTTTGTCTGCATTATGTCATCTTGCTTAATGTGTTACTCTGTTTATCATGAACTTAATACTTTGAGATGCATGCTGGATAGCGGTATTGGGGTGGAGTAATAGTAGTAGACATCAATAACTTTAACGGTCTACTTGTCACAGATGTGATGCCTATGTGAGATTATGCCATGAATGATCAGAATTATAACTATGCTTGATTTTATCGATTGTCTAACAGTAATTTGTTTACCCATCGCTACCTTGCTTTCGAGA
>NW_025245493.1:0-2625 GCF_018294505.1 Triticum aestivum
CCCCCCCCACGGGATTGTTGTTAGTTGAAGGCACCCATTGTTTCGGACAAGCCATGGATTGATGTTTGTTGGTGATGGGGAGTATAAACTTTACCATTCTGTTTGGGAACCGCCTATAATGTGTGTAGCATGGAAGATATCGAGATATCTTGGTTGTTATGTTGACAATGAAAGCATGCCACTCAAAATATTATTTATCTCCGTTTCAAAACTCGAGCTCTGGCACCTCTACAAATCTCTGCTTCCCTCTGTGAATGGCCTATCTATTTACTTTTATGTTGAGTCATCATCCTCTTATTAAAAAGCACCAGTTGGAGAGCACCGCTGTCATTCGCATGCATTGCTATTAATTTACATAGACTGGTTCTCTTTTACCATAAATTACAATGTCTAGTCAGTCATTGATCTTCAAGGGTGCTCTGCATTTATGTTTTGTGGTCTCAGAAAGGGCTAGTGAGATACCATCTTGTTATATCATGTTATGATTGTTTTGAGAAAGTGTTGTCATCCGAGATTTATTATTATTTCTCGCTAGTTGATTATGCCATTGATATGAGTAAACATGAGACCTAAATATTATTGTGAATATAGTTAGGTCATAATCTATGCTAAAAACTTGAATGCTGGCTTTACATATTTGCAACAACAAGATCAAACGGAGTTTGTAAAAGTTTTTCTTTATCACTTTCAGTTTGTCAACTGAATTGCTTGAGGACAAGCAAATGTTTAAGCAAGGGGGAATTGATACGTCTCCAATGTATCAACTTTTCCAAACACTTTTACCCTTGTTTTGGACTCTAACTTGCATGATTTGAATGGAACTAACCCGGACTGACGCTGTTTTTAGCAGAACTGCCATGGTGTTATTTTTGTGCAGAAATAAAAGTTCTCAGAATGACCTGAAAATCCACGGAGACACGTTTTGGAATTAACAAAAAATATTGGCGAAAGAATCAGCATCAGGGGGCCCACACCCTGTCCACGAGGGTGCAGGGCACCCCCCTGGGGCGTGCCCCCTGCCTCGTGGGCCCCCTAGTCCTCCACCGACCTCAACCCCAACTCCATATATTCACGTTCGGGGAGAAAAATTAGAGAGAAGGATTCATCGTGTTTTACAATACGGAGCCGCCGCCAAGCCCTAATCTTCCCGGGGAGGGCTGATCTGGAGTCCTTTCGGGGCTCCGGAGAGGGGAATCCGTTTCCATCATCATCATCAACCATCCTCCATCACCAATTTCATGATGCTCACCACCGTGCGTGAGTAATCCCATCGTAGGCTTGCTGGACGGTGATGGGTTGGATGAGATTTACCATGTAATCGAATAAGTTTTGTTAGGGCTTGATCCCTAGTATTCATTATGTTCTGAGATTGATGTTGCTATGACTTTGCTATGCTTAATGCTTGTCACTAGGGCCCGAGTGCCATGATTTCAGATCTGAACCTATTATGTTTTCATGAATATATGTGAGTTCTTGATCCTATCTTGCAAGTCAATAGTCACCTACTATGTGTTATGATCCGGCAACCCCAAAGTGACAATAATTAGGACCACTTCCGGTGATGACCGTAGTTTGAGGAGTTCATGTGTTCACTAAGTGTTAATGCTTTGGTCCGGTACTCTATTAAAAGGAGGCCTTAATATCCCTTAGTTTCCAATAGGACCCCACTGCCACGGGAGTGTAGGACAAAAGATGCCATGCAAGTTCTTTTCCATAAGCACGTATGACTATATTCGGAATACATGCCTACATTACATTGATGAACTGGAGCTAGTTCTGTGTCACCCTATGTTATAACTGTTGCATGAGGAATCGCATCCGACATAATTATCCATCATTGATCCATTGCCTACGAGCTTTTCACATATTGATCTTTTTTTGGTTACTTTTTCGTTGCCATTGCTACGATTGCTACAAAAACTGCTACTGTTACTTTTGCCACTGTTACCGTTACTTCCATACTACTTTGCTACTGAATACTTTGCTGCAGATATTAAGTCTTTCAGGTTTCGTTTAATTGACAACTCAACTTCTAATACTTGAGAATATTCTTTGGCTCCCCTTGTGTCGAATCAATAAATTTGGGTTGAATACTTTACCCTCGAAAACTGTTGTGATCCCCTATACTTGTGGGTTCTCATTGTGGAGAAGACAAAAGGAAGGAGATAGTCTCACATCAACTAGGCATATCAACGGGCTATGGAGATGCCCATCATTAGATATCAATGTGAGTGAGTAGGGATTGCCATGCAACGGATGCACTAGAGCTATAAATTTATGAAAGCTCAAAAAGAAACTAAGTGGTTGTGCATCCAACTTGCTTGCTCACGAAGACCAGGGGAAATTTGAGGATGCCCAACATTGGAATATATAAGACAAGTTCTATAATGAAAAATTCCCACTAGTATATGAAAGTGACAATATAGGAGACTTTCTACCTTGAAGATCATGGTGCTACTTTGAAGCACAAGTGTGGTAAAAGGATAGTAGCATTGCCCCTTCTCTCTTTTATCTCATTTTTTTATTTGGGCCTTCTCTCATTTTTCTGACTTCTTTTTTTTTCGTCCAGAGTCTCATCCCGACTTGTGGTGGGACCATAGCCTCCATCATCCTTTCCTCACATGG
>NW_025245494.1:0-2625 GCF_018294505.1 Triticum aestivum
TTATCAATGACATCCAATGCCCATAGTCAGGAAACCATGTGTTGATCAACGAGCTAGTCAACTAGAGGCTTACTAGGGACTTGTTGTGGTCTATGTATTCACACGTGTATTATGATTTCCAGATAACACAGTTATAGCATGAATAATAGACAATTATCATGAACAAAGAAATATAATAATAATCCTTTTATTATTGCCTCTAGGGCATATTTCCAACAGTAGGTTCATCATGGTCTATTAACATGACTTCCAGAACAGGATTACCGTACCACTCTGGTGCGGATCTTACTCTGGAAGACCTACGAGGTTCAGTAGTAACTTGATCTGAAGTTTCATGATCATCATCATTAGCTTCCTCACTAATTGGTGTAGGAGTCACTGGAACCAATTTATGTGATTAACTACTTTCTAATTCGGGAGAAGGTACAATTACCTTATCAAGCTCTACTTTCCTCCCACTCATTTCTTTCGAGAGAAACTCCTTCTCTAGAAAGGATCCATTTTAGCAACGAATATCTTTCCTTTGGATCTGTGATAGAAGGTGTACCCAACAGTTTCCTTTGGGTATTCTATGAAGACGCACTTCTTCGATTTAGGTTCGAGCTTATCAGGTTGAAACTTTTTCACATAAGCATCGCAGCCCCAAACGACAACTTTGGTTTCTTGTCAAACCACAGTTCATAAGCTGTCGTCTCAACGGATTTCGATGGTGCCCTATTTAAAGTGAATGCAATTTTCTCTAATGCATAACCCCAAAATGATAGTGGTAAACCGATAAGAGACATCATAGGTCGCACAATATCCAATAAAGTGCGGTTACGAAGTTCGGACACACTGTTACGCTGTGGTGTTCCAGGTGGCATGAGTTTGTGAAACTATTCCACATTATTTTAACTGAAGGCCAAACTCGTAACTCAAATATTCTTCTCCACGATCAGATCGCAGAAACTTTATTTTCTTGTTACGATGATTTTCCACTTCACTCTGAAATCCTTTGAACCTTTCAACTATTTCAGACTTATGTTTCATCAAGTAGATATACCCATATCTGCTCAAATCATTTGTGAAGGTCAGAAAATAACGATACTCGCCACGAGCCTTAATACTTATTAGTCTGCATACATCAGTATGTATTATTTCCAACAAGTCAGTATCTCGTTCCATTGTTCCGGAGAACAGAGTTTTAGTCATCTTGCCCAAAAGGCACGGTTCGCAAGAATCAAATGATTCATAATCAAGTGATTCCAAAAACCCATCAGGATAGAGTTTCTTCATGCGCTTTACATCGATATGACCCAAACGGTAGTGCCACAAATAAGTTGCACTATCATTATCAACTTTTGCATCTTTTGGCATCAATATTATGATTATGTGTATCACTATGATTGAGATCCAATAAACTATTTTCATTGGGTGTATGACCATCGAAGGCTTTATTCATGTAAACAGAATAACAATTATTCTCTGACTTTAAATGAATAATCGTATTGCAATAAACATGATCAAATCATATTCATACTCAACGCAAACGCTAAATAACATTTATTTAGGTTTAATACTAATCCCGAAAGTATAGGGAGTGTGCGATGATGATCATATCAATCTTGGAACCACTTCCAACACACATCGTTACTTCACCCCCAACTAGTTTCTGTTTATTCTGTAACTCCTGTTTTGAGTTACTAATCTTAGCAACTGAACAAGTATCAAATACTCAGGGGCTACTATAAACACTAGTAAGGTACACATCAATAACCTGTATATCAAATATACCCTTGTTCACTTTGCCATCCTTCTTATCCACCAAATATTCAGGGTATTCCGCTTCTAGTGGCCATTTCTTTTGCAGTAGAAGCACTCAGTTTCAGGCTTTGGTCCAGCTTTGGGCTCCTTGACGGGAGTGACAACTTGCTTGCCATTCTGCTTGAAGTTCCCTTTCTTTCCCTTTGCCCTTTTCTTGAAACTAGTGATCTTGTCAATCATCAACACTTGAGGCTCTTTTCTTGATTTCTACGTTCGTCGATTTCAGCATTATGAAGAGCTTGGGAATTGTTTTCGTCATCCCTTGCATTATAGTTCATCACGAAGTTCCAGTAACTTGGCGATGGTGACTAGAGAACTCTGCCAATCACTATCTTATCTGGAAGATTAACTCCCACTTGATTCAAGCGATTTTAGTACTTAGACAATCTAAGCACTTGCTCACTAGTTGAGCAATTCTCCTCCATCTTTTATTTATAGAACTTGTTGGAGACTTCATATCTCTCAACTCGGGTATTTACTTGAAATATTAACTTTAACTCGTGGAACATCTCATATGGTCTATGACGTTCAAAACGTCTTTGAAGTCCCGATTCTAAGCCGTTAAGCATGGTGCACTAAACTATCAAGTAGTCATCATATTGAGCTAGCCAAACATTCATAGCGTCTGCATCTGCTCCTGCAATAGGTCTGTCACATGGTGGTGCATCAAGGACATAATTCTTATGTGCAGCAATGATGATAAACCTCAGATCATGGACCAAGTCCGCATCATTGCTGCTATCATCTTTGAACATAGTTTTCTCTAGGAACACATATAAAAACACAGGGAAGCAACAACGCAAGCTATTGATCTACAATATA
>NW_025245495.1:0-2625 GCF_018294505.1 Triticum aestivum
AGAGAGAGAGAGAGAGAGAGAGAGAGAGAGAGAGAGAGAGAGAGAGAGGGCTCTAATGAGCACACAATTTTAATCAACTTCGAATTGTATCTAGAAGTTATTTTAAGAAATAAATAGTTGCCCTACAAATATATACAAGTTCTCCATGTATCTGGATAGTTTCTTTATTAAATAATATTCCACGCCACCAGTATCTTGTGGCGGCCCCTGTTTTGGGGTTCCACTTTGTAGTGGCGTCCCAGGCGGTGACATACCACCAATAAATACTTTACTAGTGGCATGTGAGACTCTTGTCATGGCACAAACAACGTCGATCCAATAATTTGCCAGTATAGCTGCGGCATGATGGTTTTAAGACACATTGCTAATAGCAAAAATCCTATAAGGAGTGGCCACTTTGTTCATTTTGCTCACTTTGCTCATTTTCTTACCCCACTGTGTACCAGTGTTACTGGTTTTGCTCACTTTGCTCATTTTCGTATTCTGATATCCTAGTGATCGATATCACACTTGCGTCTGGCCAAATGATAATGGATGCCGTAGTACAGAGTACCGCTGGTGAGTATCTCTCCATCGTTGGAGGAGCAAATCCCAGTTTTGAATCATCGATATGATTGGTGTACTTTTTCGGTGTACCCGTATGCTACCTTTATTATGATCTCTCTATTACGGAATTTTTTTGGCAATCCCAAATTAACCACCTGGTATGAAGGCCTATGATATTACATGGTCTAATGACGTATAAGAGTTAACACATTATATGCTAATACCAATAACTAAGTTACGATGTGATTTCGCTGTTGATCATAATTTGGGTCTATCCAACAATATTGTTCAACCAACAATGTGTTCTTCTAATTGTCGGCATGTCAATGCACATAATCAGGGAAACATCATCTTCTTCAATGTATGAGCTATTTTGAGAGCAGAGACTAGGCATCCATTTCGTGTTTTTGTTTCCACACATGCACCTGAGTTTTCCTCCGAATCTCATATCCTAGAACCATTGCAATTATAGCACTGAAATATAAAGATAATTATGAACATGAAAATAGCATAATAACATTCCGCTATTTCCTGTAGAGAACATTTCCAACACGGACATCTTCCGCCAGAGTGGAGATTGGAGCTTGTGTAAAGGAATTCAATGATGTGAGATTCAATCAATAGAAGATTAGTTCAAATATAGAAGCCCATAAACTAGTTAAGTGTTAATTTGTCGTGCATACTCTCATCACCGTATTACTTGTAAATCTGCGATTAGGCCTTGGTATCCTACAACTATTTGATTCCATTTAATATAAGGTGGAATTCTCTAAAAGAATTGTCCGTAGGGGCAACACACGACTTTCTGCGCGTTGTGGCAACAATCTTTGTTTGTGCTCAGTTTCCCTTATATGGTTAGCTAGCGCAGTGGTTCGCATATTTGCATGGACATCCCACTAATTATTTTTATTAATATTCCAAATTATTTTTATGAAATAGTACCATCGTTCCCAATGATACAATAACGCACAGAATGAACGACATATATGCAATATGAAGCTTGACATGGAGGTTAACATGTTAAATTTACGATTAGACATAGGATTAGTTAGCATGTTATATTCCCCTGCAAATGAAAAAAGGAGGTTAAATGCGCCAACAGGTACAAAGTGAACCCTTTCCTCTTGAAAAGTACTAGAGAGTCTATGGAGGGCACTTAATTAGTTTATCGTGGAAACAAACGTACTGTTCGAGCTACTACCAAACAGTTACTTTCAGAATGCAATTTTTTCCAAATGTCCCTATATGTTGACTGGGGGTGGACGACTTTGACCATTGGAGTCATCGTACTATATCAAGAAGAATCTTTACCGCAGGACTAGCTAGCAAGTGCCTAACTTATACTCTTTCCTTTCCTAAATATAAGTTCTTTTAGAGATTTCACTATGAACTACATACGGATATATATATAGACATATTTTAGAGTGTAGATTCACTCATTGTGCTCCGTATATAGTCTATAGTAGAATCTATAAAAAGACTTGCATTTAGGAACGGAGGGAGTATCTTTCTCCTTGTGTATATGTATAAACAACTATTGAGGTTGTCTGTAAGACCAGGCAAACGGCAAACCGTCCGCCTGGACAAATCTGTTGTACACCTTTAGCGCATCTCCAATGGCGACCACAAAAGGATATGGTATTTGTCCGAAAATTGTGTCCGGACTGGTTTCCGAACACGGATACAGGAGCCATCCATTCAACCCTATACCGCTTTAAAAAAATAGCATCTGTGATTCGTAATTTGTTTAATAGCTAAGCTACTAGTTTCTGCCTACTCATAAGCATTTGGTGAAAAGCTAGCTTCCACCAAATGCTACTCATAAAGCATTTGGTGGAAAGCTAGCTTTCCGCCAAATGAAGCTATGAAGCTCCGCTTAATTTAGCAATGACCGTCTAATCAAGCATAATTAGCACATTTCGCCAAATGCACAAACATTTTCCACACTACTTTCTGCTAAATATAACGCAATTAGCACAAAGTCTTCCGCAATATGCTAGCCATTCTGAGTAGAGACAGAGTAGAGATGGTACGTGCTGCCTTTTGATTGGCCAGATGGATATCCAGAATCCCGCACCC
>NW_025245496.1:0-2625 GCF_018294505.1 Triticum aestivum
CATATGTAATAAGCCAGCCCTTATGAGGAATTCAGTTTCTGCTACTACCATCACGAGAAACAGGCTTTGAAATGGCTGTTATTTTGAGGCCTGGGAGAAACATTAACCCGAGGATCTTGAATATTAACTAGTCATGTACTTATGACCTGACAATATCATTAACATTGTTTGTCTTATAGGATTTGCGTCAGTTTGATAAACATCAGCTGGAACTTGTTCCGTCAAAGAAACTGATTGAGCAGAACTTTCATCTGAAGACTAGGTAACAGAAAGTTCAGCACAAACAAATTGAGCAGAAACTTTAATCATCCTTATCAATGGGGAAGATTACAAGTTCTTTGGCTAGCGATCAGCCTAGAAAGTTCACACCAAAAGACGTCTGTACATCACGCTGTTGTTCATTGATTGATCCCGCAAAAAAAAATCAATTTGAACATGCACCGCCTGTCCCGAGCCTAGTGTTTGAGCACTTCCACTTGCTCCTCGAAATAGGCTTTCACCGCACTTCATAAAAAAACTAACATCTGTACATCCAAGATCACAGTCTCAAAGCAAATATGACGGCTGGGGCATCTGCACAATCACGCCCAAAAAAACATGAAAGAAACTAGGAAAATATCCACCGAGTGGCAGCCGACAAGGCGGCCCTAAGAAGACGATAAGCAACATGCGATAGCCAGAAGCACATCCAGCATAAGCCTAAGCCGATCGCGGTCACGTAGCTGAGAGAGCATATCCGAATTTCTGATTGCTAAAATAATGAATATATTTGGACTGATAAACAGAGGCGATAACAACTCTGTGCTTCACCTGCTTTTATGTCCAGTACATCAGATTTCGAAACATTAACTACTGTTAGTATAAAAACAGAAGGGAGGCATTGGGTAGAGGTTGTTGGAGTTAAACCCGACGTAGTCGCCGTATCCGGATCGTATACGGAACAATCGCCTAGATGTACACGTACATGTATGTGAGCCCGAGTAGGACTAGTGTTAGATACCGATTCGGTTTGCTAGTACTAGCTAGGCTGATATATATATGTACGTATACCCCCTGTAAACTTGTACCGAACCGTGGAGTTGATTCAATAAAGAAAACAAGGCTCGAGACGAGCCTTTGGCGATCAATATTGTTTCGGCGTGTGCGTACATGAGCTATTAGCTGGAATCGATCTAGTTTCCGCAGTAGTGCAATTAGTACTAGTACGTCTCTGACAAAGGAATCGATCGGAGACTGGTGCTAGCTTTGTACGTGCACATCTTGCCGCTTGGGGCAGAAACCAAGCTAGTCAGCGTGGCTTCGCTTCGTTGTTGTTCGTCGTCGGTCGTATCGCCATCGCCGGAAGTACTCGGCGTCGGGACTGAGCCAACAGAGGTGATTCTCTTTGCACTCATTTTTCTATTATGTGGAAGAAGGGAAAAACCCATAATACTTACCGAATCTATTATATCTGAATTCATTTTTCTATTATCTGAAAGAAAATGGAAATCGTATATCAGAAGAAAACTGCTAGAGTATGGGCTGAAGGGCCTGCACAAAATACAGATATGCAATAGGCTTGTGTATTGCGGTGAATAGGACATCTTCGGGTAATGAGATATTTACAAAACCTATCAGAAATTCTTGTTGTCTATTGTTTCTAAATTTACATTTATTTCTAATCTGTCAAATATATAGTTTCATAGAAGTAAGTGAAGATCTTAAAACTGTCTGTGAGTCTATAGTGTCATTATATCATTTGGAGTATCTGTTAATGAATTCAGCTATTTAGGTTTTAGTGTAACCAAGCACGCACGGCGACAAACTCTAAGCAATGGTTTGTCTTCACACATTGGTAACCTGCTGTTAGCTCAGCTCTATCTATGATTGGCTTTGCTGTATGCATCTCTCCACTAGCAGTCCACACATTACCATCTATGAATGGTATGTTGCAAGCATCACAAAAAAAGTTATCAAATGTCAAGCCCACTGATAAACCCGCTCTTTGTTCAGCTCCTTTATCCAAGGGCGTACCCACGTTCAACCTCAGGGATGCACAGGACACCAGGTCCAAGACTTTTCATTCCTATATTTCAAGTATACTATATTGTGTGACACCCCATTTTTAGATGAGTGATTTACACATTGGAAACCAGGTCATTTTCTCGCTGGGTCCGCCCCTGTATCGGGTAGCATTTCATGCATTTCCAGCTAGCACTTTTGGCTCCAGAACTTCAACAGTAGCAGGAGCAGAGTCAAATCCGATAACATATCAAGATAGCAAGTTAAAACCAACTCTGAGTATGCACGTGCTGTCCACTCTGCTTCAAATACCAGCATTTGCCTTTTCGAGCTCAGAAAACAACAGCTTTGGGTTCAGGTCTCCTGTGCTGGCTCATCCTTAACTGTGCCTGATATAAGTCTGTTCAGAAGTATCTCAAGCTTCAGTAACCCCTTTGCAGATATATGTTGTCGCAAACATCGGCTTCAAATCAAGCTTCACATTTTGAGGTAATGGGGTTCCGGTACCAAATTTTTGCAATCACCGTGAGATTTTCGTAGTACTGTGTTTGACTAGTTTACCAAGTAATTTATAGGAAATTAGACCAAAATACAAGACGGAGTTTACCATTGCCAACTTTTATC
>NW_025245497.1:0-2625 GCF_018294505.1 Triticum aestivum
AGGGAGTAGTCATCGAAACGTGCCTGCCAAGCGTTCATAACATCTTGTTCTGCAGGGAGAACGGGTGCGTCACCAAGCGGTGCTTGTAGGACATAATCTTTCTTGGCAGCTATGAGGATGATCCTCAGGTTCCGGACCCAGTCTGTATAGTTGCTGCCATCGTCTTTCAGCTTAGTTTTCTCTAGGAACGCGTTGAAGTTGAGGACTACGTTGGCCATTTGATCTAC
Source organism: Triticum aestivum (assembly GCF_018294505.1). Taxonomy (NCBI): domain Eukaryota; kingdom Viridiplantae; phylum Streptophyta; class Magnoliopsida; order Poales; family Poaceae; genus Triticum; species Triticum aestivum. The sequence goes on from NW_025245497.1 coordinate 228, forward strand.
AAGACATATTGCAAAGATTTTAGACTAAGTTCATGATAATTAAGTTCAACTAATCAAATTATTAGTGAACTCCCACTTAGATTAGACATCCCTCTAGTCATCTAAGTATTACATGATCCGAGTTAAACTAGACCGTGTCCGATCATCACGTGAGACGGACTAGTCAACATCGGTGAACATCTTCATGTTGATCGTATCTTCTATACGACTCATGCTCGACCTTTCGGTCTTCTGTATTCCGAGGCCATGTCTGTACATGCTAGGCTCGTCAAGTCAACCTAAGTGTTTGCATGTGTAAATCTGTCTTACACCCGTTGTATGTGAACGTCTGAATAAAACACCCGATCATCACGTGGTGTTTTGAAACAGCGAACTGTCGCAACGGTGCACAGTTAGGGGGAACACTTCTTGAATTTATTGTGAGGGATCATCTTATTTACTACCGTCGTTCTAAGTAAACAAGATGCAAAACATGATAAACATCACATGCAATCAAATAATAAACGTGACATGGTATGGCCAATATCACATAGCTCCTTTGATCTCCATCTTGGGGCTCCATGATCATCTTGTCACCGGCTTGATACCATGATCTCCATCATCATGATCTCCATCATCGTGTCTCCATGAAGTTGCTCGCCAACTATTACTTCTACTACTATGGCTAACGCGTTTAGCAATAAAGTAAAGTAATTTACATGGCGTTTCTTGATGACACGCAGGTCATATAAAAGAATAAAGACAACTCCTATGGCTCCTGCCGGTTGTCATACTCATCGACATGCAAGTCGTGAATCCTATTACAATAGCATGAACATCTCATACATCACATATAGATCATTCATCATTCATCACAACTTTGGCCATATCATATCACAAACCACTTGCTGCAAAAACAAGTTAGACGTCCTCTAATTGTTGTTGCAAGTTTTACGTGGCTGAATTAGGGTTCTAGCAAGAACGTTTTCTTACCTACGTTAAAGCCACAACGTGATTTGTCAACTTCTATTTACCCTTCATAAGGACCCTGTTCATCGATTCCGCTCCAACAAAAGTAGGAGAGACAGACACCCGCCAGCCACCTTATGCATCTAGTGCATGTTAGTCGGTGGAACCGGTCTCACGTAAGCGTACGTGTAAGGTTGGTCCGGGCCGCTTCATCCCACAATACCGCTGAAGCAAGAAAGGACTAGTAACGGCAAGAGAGTTGACAAATCTACGCCCACAACAAATTGTGTTCTACTCGCGCAAGAAGAACTACGCATAGACCTAGCTCATGATGCCACTGTTGGGGAACGTTGCAGAAAACAAAAATTTTCCTACTCGTTTCACCAAGATCATCTAGGAGTTCATCTAGCAACGAGTGATTAGATGCATTTACATACCTTTGTAGATCGCAAGAGGAAGCGTTCAAAAGAACGGTGATGATGTAGTCGTACTCGACGTGATCCAAATCACCGATGACCAGCGCCGAACGGACGGCACCTCCGCGTTCAACACACGTACGGAACAGCCACGTCTCCTCCTTCTTGATCCAGCAAGGGAGGGAGGAGAGGTTGAGGGAGATGGCACCAGCAGCAGCACGACGGCGTGGTGTTGATGGAGCTGCAGTACTCCGGCAGAGCTTCGCTAAGCACTATGGAGGTGGAGGAGGTGTTGGGGAGGGAGAAGGAGGCAACCAAAGGCCAAGGCGTTCAGGTATGAAGTCCCTCCTCTCCCCCACTATATATAGGAGGGCCAAGGGGGGTGGCCGGCCCTAGGAGATCCAATCTCCTAGGGGGTGCGACGGCCAAGGGGGGTTTCCCTCCCCCCCAAGGCACCTAGGAGGTGCCTTCCCCTCCTAGGACTCTTTTCCCCTTAAACCCTAGGCGCATGGGCCTATGTGGGGCTGGTGCCCTTGGCCCATTAGGACAAGGCGCACCCCCTACAGCCCATGTGGCCCCCCGGGACAGGTGGACCCACCCGGTGGACCCCCGGGACCCTTCCGGTGGTCCCGGTACAATACCGATAACCCCGAAACTTGTCCCGATGCCCGAAACAGGACTTCCCATATATAAATCTTTACCTCCGGACCATTCCGGAACTCCTCGTGACGTCCGGGATCTCATCCGGGACTCCGAACAACATTCGGGTTACTGCATATACATATCCCTACAACCCTAGCGTAACTGAACCTTAAGTGTGTAGACCCTACGGGTTCGGGAGACAAGCAGACATGACCGAGACGACTCTCCGGTCAATAACCAACAGCGGGATCTGGATACCCATGTTGGCTCCCACATGCTCCACGATGATCTCATCGGATGAACCACGATGTCGAGGATTCTATCAACCCCGTACGCTATTCCCTTTGTCTATCGATATGTTACTTGCCCGAGATTCGATCGTCGGTATCCCA
>NW_025245498.1:0-2625 GCF_018294505.1 Triticum aestivum
CGACCTACTGTGACAAACACGTATCATCACGGAAGTGTATTTTTTTGTAGTGTCAGTTGGACAGCATGCATGTTCAGTTGCACAGCCAATGTGTTCAGTTGGCTAAAATAGATGTTTGAATTTTCATGGATCCATATATCAGCTTGGCCAGGATGCATGTTTCTGTTGCACAGTCAATGTGTTTAGCTGGCTAGAATAGACGTTTCAGTTGGCCAGGATGCATATATCAGTTGGCCAGCATGCATGTTCCGTTGCACAGACAATGTGTATAGCTGGCTAGAATAGACGTTTCAGTTGGCCAGGATGCATATATTCAGTTGGCAAGCATCCATGTTCAGTTGGCTAGAATCATGTATTAGTTGGCGAGAAAAATATGTCTTAGTTGACTTGTTGAACACATAAAAGGGGGCAGGGGAAAATTGCTTGGCATGCATGTTTAGAAAAACACGTTCAGTTTCGATCTGGGAACCCTAAGTTAGTGTGCAGATGCACTCATGGGGGGGGGCTGGTGTGTTGTTCACAATAGGGTGATGTTTCAGATCTACTCTTTTTTGAAGTAGATTCTCCATGGATTTGCTGATGGATCCATGGAGGAGGGTGTTTTTATAGATGCAGTACAAGAAAGGGGAGAACTGAAGAGGGGTAGAGAGGAAGTACTTGCCTGATGTTTGTTGCCTGGTATGGGTCTGACCACCCTGCCTTTTTAGATCAATTTGTTGAAGCTTCTTTCTGCTCCCATGGCGGCTATACAGGAGGAGGAAGAAGGAGCTTTGGATCCCTTTCTTCCGTGCAGGTCAAGAAAGAAGGAGAAGGCAGCGTGGGCGTGGGAAGCGTTGGGTAGGTACGTGGGGCGTGGGGACGGGGCATGGGGACGAGCGGGCGTGGGAGGCGTGGGATGCGGGGCCTATCGGGCTGGCTGCTCAATCGGGTTTGGTGGCAGCCTGTGCCCTTCCTTTTCTGTACCACGGGGGGGACATGGCTTACCGTTTTGGGTCGGCCGCTCGATCGCACTAGTGGGCAGCCGACCGCCCACTAGACGTGTCCAAAACTTATTTGCCACCGCCCGAGCTGAAGCCATGGACCAACTAAGCCCCCTAGACCACTGAACTGACAATAAAAAAGGTTTCTGGATTTCCCCTCCCTCCTGCCACCACTGGAGCAGCCAACGAAGGTGAGGGAATCCCGAGGATATTGGAATATGAGATGCCTGCTTGCTCCTTGTTGGATCTCATGTAACGGCTAGGATTTCACTGGAGGAGGCTATTATATATGGCCCTTAATTCTAGTCGATGAACACAAGGGGCAGTGGCAACCACGACAACACCATTGTTGGGTTGAAAGGTCCAGTGAATCAAACACCCTATCTTGAGAAACGAGTAGGGTAACAATGAATCAAAAACTAATAGCACGAAAGGTCCAATAAAGACCAACTTAATGCTTTAGGGCCTCAATTTTTTCCTAAATACTAGAAAGTGCACGTGCACTATCTGGCGCTCGTGAGCGGCTGCTCGCTGGCCGCACGATGGGTCCCAAACCACCGCACGCATCAACCAGGTGCTACCTGGTCAGGCACTCTCAGTCGCTCGTGTTTGTGTCTATCCCCACGTGTCCACGCTCTTCGCCCCAATCCTCCTCGCATGGCCGCCGCCACCACACCTCAGGCCAGCCATCTCCGCCCCTCTTGAGTCAGCCGCCTCCGCCGCAACTCGCGTCGGCCACCACCGACCCACCTCCTGAGCGTTCCATCCCAGAGGTGCAGTGAGTTTACCACTAGTAGAAAACATGGCTAACGTTCGGGCCTGGCCAACCCATTAGTCCCGGTTCTTCAAGAACCAGGACCCATGGGGGGTATTAGACCCGGTTCGTGAGCCCAGGGGGCCGGCCGGGGCCCCATGGGCATTGGTCCCGGTTCGTTTGGAACCATTTTTCCCGGTTCAAGCCACGAACCGGGACCAATAGTCCTCACTCCTGGCCCACAACCATTGGTCCCGGTTCGTGGCTTGAACCGGGATAGAAGGGGGAGCTTTAGTCCCGGTTCATGCCACGAACCGAGACAAATAAGTTGCCTATATATACCGCCGCGGCATAGCACTCCATAGTGCTCTGTTTTTTCAATCCGGCGAGGAGAGGGCATTTGGGTGCTCTAGTTCACATCCTATGCACATGAGGTGTTCGATGAAATGCCCGAGCCACAATAGTTATTCTTTCTCCTCTCGAAGCTCGATCTTGGAGCTCCATTTTTTTCGAGATTTGTCTAGATTTAGGGGTCCGTCATGCCCCGTCCCCGTTTTCACCGCCGTTGATCGCCCGCACCGATCTAGTCGCCGACACCACCGTGGTGAGCCTCTTGTTCTTATCTTCTTTCTGATACTTGTCTGATTTTCTTACTTTAGATAGATATTTGTCTGATTTTCTTAATTTTGACACACATAATTATATGTAATGCACGCAGATGAACCGGCAATGGATGTATGGTGACAGACACACCTCCGAGTACATTAAGGGCTTGCATATTTTTCTCGAAGTGGCTGAGGCAAACAAGCAGAATGGTTTTATGTGTTGTCCATGCACTAAATGTGGGAATACGAAGTCTTACTCTAACCGGAAAATCCTTCACACCCACCT
>NW_025245499.1:0-1313 GCF_018294505.1 Triticum aestivum
TGATACTTCGAAAGAGATTGTCCGTTTTGTACACGAAGTGCATCCAGTTTTTCCCATAACCCTCTCTACTTTCTTGCACATGCTATGTGGGTCAAATGATGATACCATGCCAACTTTCAACCTTTTCAGAGTTTATTTGAAATGCTTTTCAATTTCAAGGTCTTATAGCTCAAAATAATCAGTAATTGCATGAAAAATAACAAATGAAGTCAGAAAGGGTTGAATATGGATGATGCGGCTTTGAATGGTGCATTTTGAGCACAGAAAAACTATGGGGTTTAAATAAGTTCAAAAATAATGAAATCCCTTTGTAACAGACAAGTTTCCGTATGAAACCCTGATACTTCGAAAGAGATTGTTCGTTTTGTACACGAAGTGCATCCAGTTTTTGCTGTAACCCTCTCTACTTTCTTGCACATGCTATGTGGGTCAAATGATGATACCATGCCAACTTTCAACCTTTTCAGAGTTCATTTGAAATGCTTTTCAATTTCAGGGTTTTATATCTCAAAATAATCAGTAATTGCATGAAAAATAACAAATGAAGTCAGAAAGGGTTGAAAATTGATGATGCGGCTTTGAATGGTGCATTTTCAGCACAGAAAAACTATGGAGTTCAAATAAGTTCAAAAAAATGAAATCCCTTTATAACAGATAAGTTTCCGTATGAAACCTTGATACTTCGAAAGAGATTGTCCGTTTTATACACGAAATGCATCCAGTTTTTGCCGTAACCCTCTCTACTTTCTTGCACATGCTATGTGGGTCAAATGATGATACCATGCCAACTTTCAACCTTTTCAGAGTTCATTTGAAATGCTTTTCAATTTGAGGGTCTTATAGCTAAAAATAACCAGTAAATGCATGAAAAATAACAAATGAAGTCAGAAAGGGTTGAAAATGGATTATTCGGCTTTGAATGGTGCATTTTGAGCACAGAAAAACTATGGAGTTCAAATAAGTTAAAAAAAAATGAAATCCCTTTGTAACAGACAAGTTTCTGTATGAAACCCTGATACTTCGAAAGAGATTGTCCGTTTTGTACACGAAGTGCATCCAGTTTTTGCCGTAACCCTCTCTACTTTCTTGGACATGCTATGTGGGTCAAATGATGATACCATGCCAACTTTCAACCTTTTCAGAGTTTATTTGAAATGCTTTTCGATTTCAGGGTCTTATAGCTCAAAATAATCAGTAATTGCATGAAAAATAACAAATGAAGTCAGAAAGGGTTGAAAATGGATGATGCGGCATTGAATGGTGCATTTTGAGCACAGAAAAACTATGGGGTTCGAATAAGTTCAAAAAAATGA
>NW_025245499.1:1345-1720 GCF_018294505.1 Triticum aestivum
AACAAATGAAGTCAGAAAGGGTTGAAAATGGATGATGCGGCTTTGAATGGTGCATTTTGAGCACAGAAAAACTATGGGATTTAAATAAGTTCAAAAATAATGAAATCCCTTTGTAACAGACAAGTTTCCGTATGAAACCCTGATACTTCGAAAGAGATTGTTCGTTTTATACACGAAGTGCATCCAGTTTTTGCCGTAACCCTCTCTACTTTCTTGCACATGCTATGTGGGTCAAATGATGATACCATGCCAACTTTCAACCTTTTCAGAGTTCATTTGAAATGCTTTTCAATTTCAGGGTTTTATATCTCAAAATAATCAGTAAATGCATGAAAAATAACAAATGAAGTCAGAAAGGGTTGAAAATTGATGATG
>NW_025245499.1:1730-2625 GCF_018294505.1 Triticum aestivum
AGTGCATCCAGTTTTTCCCGTAACCCTCTCTACTTTCTTGCACATGCTATGTGGGTCAAATGATGATACCATGCCAACTTTCAACCTTTTCAGAGTTTATTTGAAATGCTTTTCAATTTCAGGGTCTTATAGCTCAAAATAATCAGTAATTGCATGAAAAATAACAAATGAAGTCAGAAAGGGTTGAAAATGGATGATGCGGCTTTGAATGGTGCATTTTGAGCACAGAAAAACTATGGGGTTTAAATAAGTTCAAAAATAATGAAATCCCTTTGTAACAGACAAGTTTCCGTATGAAACCCTGATACTTCGAAAGAGATTGTTCGTTTTGTACACGAAGTGCATCCAGTTTTTGCCGTAACCCTCTCTACTTTCTTGCACATGCTATGTGGGTCAAATGATGATACCATGCCAACTTTCAACCTTTTCAGAGTTCATTTGAAATGCTTTTCAATTTGAGGGTTTTATATCTCAAAATAATCAGTAAATGCATGAAAAATAACAAATGAAGTCAGAAAGTGTTGAAAATTGATGATGCGGCTTTGAATGGTGCATTTTCATCACAGAAAAACTATGGAGTTCAAATAAGTTCAAAAAAATGAAATCCCTTTATAACAGACAAGTTTCCGTATGAAACCCTGATACTTCGAAAGAGATTGTCCGTTTTATACACGAAATGCATCCAGTTTTTGCCGTAACCCTCTCTACTTTCTTGCACATACTATGTGGGTCAAATGATGATACCATGCCAACTTTCAACCTTTTCAGAGTTTATTTGAAATGCTTTTCGATTTCAGGGTCTTATAGCTCAAAATAATCAGTAATTGCATGAAAAATAACAAATGAAGTCAGAAAGGGTTGAAAATGGATGATGCGGCATTGAATGGTGCATTTT
>NW_025245500.1:0-2624 GCF_018294505.1 Triticum aestivum
ATATATATATATATATATATATATATATATATATATATATATAAGAAATTCAATATAAACATCAGCATTTTGATATTATGCATGAATGTTCACACTACATAATTAGTAGTTTAGTAATTCACCAGTACTTGATTAGCATATGGGTTTTGCTAGGATCGATGCATGGAAGAGTTCAACATTATATACATTACCGTTCAAAGGATCTACTTTGATGGTAACATCTATAGTGTTGCTCATAGAATTAAAACATCAGACGAACTAGATGTGCCCTAGACAGACTTTTTCACAAAATGAGTTAAAGGACCGAAAGTGCAAACCTGATAAATCAGATAGACGAGGTATTCAACCTGATAAATCTGTGTTCGATGTGTACGAAAGAAAGAGAAGTAGCAAGTTGTCCTTCCGCAAATAGTGGATCCCATGAGCATTCAATATCCCGTCCATATGATTCATCTAGCTAGCTTGTTAAGTCTTTTGCGTCATTGTACTATTATTGCAGAAGAAGAGTAACTAACACTCCGAAGATATGGATGTGAACTTGAATCATCTTCAGAGAGATGACACATGATCCTCAACCCTATCCCAGAAGGCTCGGTTAATTCGCTAGTAGTACTCGATTAGCATATGGGTTTTGCTAGGATGCATGGAAGAGTTCATTATTATACATTACCGTTCAAAGGATCTACTTTGACGGTAACATCTACAGTGTTGCTCATAAAATAAGAATATCAGATGAAGCGTGTGTACTGTTTTTACAAAATGAGGCAAAGGACTCAAAAAACTAACATGATGAATCAGATGGACGAGGTATTAAAGACTCACCTGATTCACTACTTGCAGCAGAACTAGCCCTATCTTTTGCAAACACCAAGGAAATGTTTTCCTCCCACACAACCATTGTTCCCATTCGACAGCCGCAAGTTCATATTGTGCCTTTGCCTTCTCATTTACAGGGAGCAACTTGTATTTCTCCTGCCCAAGTGCCTTGTATACTACTGATTTAAAACACTTTGATGAAAAATACAAGAAACACCCTACAAATTAGAAGCAAGGGCACAATACAAACTTGCCATTGTAACATGGAAACAAGGTTTGTGTGCCAGCAAAATCTTTCTGCGATGTGTACGCAATATAGAATCAGTTGCCTTGCCGCAAATAATGGATCCCGAGCATTCAATATCCCACTCATCTGATCCCTCTCACTTGTTTTTAAAATTTTTAACTCATTTTATTAGAACAATACTTTGTACTTATCAAATGTCGTTATTCCTTGAACTCTTCTCGGAGAAGAACACTAACCTTCTGAAAATGCATGTTCAGAAGGAAATGTGTGTACAAATTACCGTATAATATTCGTAGTCCTCCTTAAGTAGTCGGACTCGGGGATCTGAATGAGCTCACTCTCGTCGTTCATTTGCTGTGTTCATAGATGTAAGATTAAACATCAATGGAATAATATTCATGCAATCTCACATTAACAGCACTAAGATCACACATTACCAACACTAAAAATACAGATTCATATGTAAGAAAATTAAACATGCGTATTTACCACATAAAGGCATATGGAACTAAGTTCACACAAATCATATAAGATAACATAACAAGATGAAATTAAGTTCAGATCCGTCATAACAACATGAAACTAAGTACATCATCTCTCCAATCATCTTCTTAATCTTGGCTAGCGTGATATTCGCAGCTTTCGTGGGCGCAAGTATCCTCTAATGCGGTACTACGGTGATTGTCGAACACCGTACCACAGATAGATCTTGTTGCCGCCAGGATGACCCTCCTCAAATTCGTGAAGGAAACGTAAGAACGACCTCCCAGCTTGCATCCATAATTCTCTAGCAATTTCCATCCAATTTTAACCATGGAAATACATTCTCCCTCCCATGTTGGTGAGAGTGATGGTTAAGGGAATGCCATTTTTAAGCATCGCCATGTCGAGCTGAATCGTCCACTCCTCATCCATTGCCAGGTTGGCCACACGCATGAAATCCTCCCTTCCCCAACAAGGGATGCACTGAGTATGACAAGAAGAAAACATAAATTAGACAATTGTGGGCGTCATGAAGGTCATCCCGAAGGTCCACACATATCTCACTGCAATTAAATGGGACATACCGCCCACTCCATAAAGTCGTCCTGAAGGTCGACACATATCTCACTTCAAGTTAGGTTAACTTTGTAACATGTGCCTAGCCTCCTATCGCCACATAAGGGGCATCCTTCATTCATTGCTGAAGTACATGTTATGAAATAGTTATATAAGTTAAAGGATGGACAAAAAATTGGGCATGAGTTATGCTGAAAAAAGAAACATTTGAGTGTCTGAAATCTCGCGAAACAGAAATAAATCAATGTTTCACGATATTTTCTACAATCTTTTGAAGCTTTATATTGTTGGAGAAATCCAATTAAATGTTCACGTTTCATGACATGGTTATATTTACAAATAAAAAACGTTCATGTATCATCATCCATAATTAATTCCTACAGTGACAATAGAATCGGTATGAGGGATTCCGACAATTACATAACAACATGAAATTAAGTTCAGCTCCGTGCAAAATTTACCTCTGAACTGCTAGAGCAGGAGGCAGAGGAGGGATTTGTAG
>NW_025245501.1:0-2624 GCF_018294505.1 Triticum aestivum
TTCATTGATGAGGACATCAATACAATTGTTACACCCACAGCCCCTGCTGCTATACATACTGGACCAATTACTAGAGCTCGTGCACGCCAACTAAATTACCAGGTACTTTCGTTTCTTGGTAATGATTCTAATGTTCATGAGAATATGATGCTGCCTAAATTGGATACATTTGTTTTGCTTACAAATGAAGGGCCTAGCTTGGAGAAGGATGAACATTGGAGCAAGAACAAGCATGGAGATGATGGCATGCGCAAGGGGAACAAGAACGGAGTTACAAGTGATGATTTCAGGACTTTGAAGCCACCATAATGGGTGCATGAGGCCTTGGACGAAATATACAAGATGCCACTTCATAAATTTCGTCCCGAGGCTATTTTAGGTGCTGCGTCACCTTATTATTGGGCCAGGCCCATGTAATTTCGAAATACATAAGTATAGGCTATTTTTAGAGTCCGTATGTGTGGGGAAACAAGAGATAGGGTTGATTTCGGACCCCTCCACCAAGGGCCACGAAATTCCCCCCTCTTCCTCCATATATACAGCCCTTAGGGCATCGTTTAGACTTTGGGTTTTGTTTAGATTAAAAGTTCGCCATAGCTGCAACTTCGCGTACTTCGTTTGTGTTCAACGACCAGACAAAGGCGTCACAGAACCCCACCTTGATCAATAAAGCTTTCATCTTATATTCGCAATATCCAGATTGCAATCTTAGTTTCTTGCTTGTTCTTCGTTTGCTCGCAGGAAACAGACCCTCGTGGTCAGGTTGATCGTGCTCCGGCGTGGCCAATAACCTCTCGGAGTTGGTTTAGCGATTGCTAAGGCGCGACGTCCTCGCACGTTCGTAGTCGGATCGTCAAAGTCGACTTCCACCAAAGCGAAATCCACCATCTCATCGAAAGACGGGACACCTTTGCCTCTATCAGTTTGCACCTGGAGATCTTGTTTGGTTACATTTGCGTAAGGATAGATTTCCTGATTTGCGCAAATCAAAGTTAATGCCACGTGCTGATGGTCCCTTTAAGGTGTTAGAGAAAATAAATGATAATGCATATAAACTTGAGCTGCCTGCAGATTTTGGGGTTAGTCCCACTTTTAACATTGCAGATTTGAAGCCTTATTTGGGTGAGGAAGATGAACTTCCGTCGAGGACGACTTCATTTCAAGAAGGGGAGGATGATGAGGACATCAATACAATTGTTACACCCACAACCCCTGCTGCTATACATACTGGACCAATTACTAGAGCTCGTGCACGCCAACTAAATTACCAGGTACTTTCGTTTCTTGGTAATGATTCTAATGTTCATGAGAATATGATGCTGCCTAAATTGGATACATTTGTTTTGCTTACCAATGAAGGGCCTAGCTTGGAGAAGGATGAACATTGGAGCAAGAACAAGCATGGAGATGATGGCATGCGCAAGGGAAACAAGAACGGAGTTACAAGTGATGATTTCAGGACTTTGAAGCCACCATAATGGGTGCATGAAGCCTTGGACGAAATATACAAGATGCCACTTCATAAATTTCGTCCCGAGGCTATTTTAGGTGCTGCGTCACCTTATTATTGGGCCAGGCCCATGTAATTTCGAAATACATAAGTATAGGCTATTTTTAGAGTCCGTATGTGTGGGGAAACAAGAGATAGGGTTGATTTCGGACCCCTCCACCAAGGGCCACGAAATTCCCCCCTCTTCCTCCATATATACAGCCCTTAGGGCATCGTTTAGACTTTGGGTTTTGTTTAGATTAAAAGTTCGCCATAGCTGCAACTTCGCGTACTTCGTTTGTGTTCAACGACCAGACAAAGGCGTCACAGAACCCCTCCTTGATCAATAAAGCTTTCATCTTATATTCGCAATATCCAGATTGCAATCTTAGTTTCTTGCTTGTTCTTCGTTTGCTCGCAGGAAACAGACCCTCGTGGTCAGGTTGATCGTGCTCCGGCGTGGTCAATAACCTCTCGGAGTTGGTTTAGCGATTGCTAAGGCGCGACGTCCTCGCACGTTCGTAGTCGGATCGTCAAAGTCGACTTCCACCAAAGCGAAATCCACCATCTCATCGAAAGACGGGACACCTTCGCCTCTATCAGTTTCCTTGCCGGAGTCGGGTAGCCACGCTCCGTTTAGGCCCAAAATTTTTCGAAAACGCATTTTTCGAAAAAATTTCTGGCTATCCTATTTTTAGGTGTTTCTGAGTGTTTTGAGACAGGTGTCATTATAGGAAGTTTTTTTTTGACCCGTTTCCAGGTTTTGGGTCCGGGCAGTCGAAAAAAAAATTTGGTCGACAAAAAAAAATTTCGTGCCCATCCTGTCAGTTTGACCTGGGAAGAGTTTCGAGACACTCGCCATTATAGTGATTTTTCGCAAAAAAAAAAGCAGCGCAAAAAAAAAGAGCGCAAAAAAAAAGAGCGAAAAAAAAATTCAGAGTGTGCTTTTCCCTTGTTTACGTGCCGCGCCGTGATTTTGTTGGTGTTCTAGGCTCGCGTCTCTAGCACAGTCTAGCCTAGGACCAGCACAGTACCGTCGTTGAGCGTTTATTCAACTTTGCATCTCTGAATTGATTATTGCTGACCCTTTTTGCTACCATATTATAAGCCTTCCCAGCTCCACATACATCTACGT
>NW_025245502.1:0-2624 GCF_018294505.1 Triticum aestivum
AGTTATATTTGAAGGATTTTTCCATAGGCTTTTCTTGAAGTCCATGTGTTGGTCTCAAGGAGTTTATGAGTTGACCAAGGTGCTATGAAGGAATTATCCAAAGATTGGTCATGTGAGTGTTGAGCTTATTGCAACCATGTCTTGAGGAAGAAGATTGTGTGATCATTCATGTTTACCTGCAAGACATCATCCAAATGAAGAGAGTTGGAAAGATTCAAGGCTGATCAAGACTAAGTCAAGAGTGAATCAAGTTGATCAACTCACAAAGCGTAGAAGATGTACCGAGAGGGATCAAGTGATCCCATGGTATGGTAAGCATTGTCCATTGTGCTTTGTGTACTAACCCATGGTCTATGTGAGAGTTCTATGTGGGGTTAGGTACGTGTTCATGGGCTTGGGTCAAGAGGAAGATATCACTCAACCCATGGAGAGGATGACATCAAGTGGTGATCGTCATCAAGATTGCCGTGTGCAAGTTCAAGTGGAGCATGACGAAGAGATCAAGTGCTTGAAGCTTGTCGTCCATTGTTGTGTCAATGGACTTGTGAAGATGTGCCGAATAGTGGCTCACCCATAGTGGAGTATGGGGGAGCAATCATCTAGTCTTCATCGACCCAACGCAATCAAGAAAGGTGGTCCATCTTGAGGAGGACAAGATCATCATCATCTATCTCAAGTGGATCATGTGCAAGGCAAAGGTTTGCCCTTGATAGGTTTTCTATTTTTCCGGTCTCATGGTGGTAGTTTGGACACCGAGTTATAGGATCGATAGTTGTACTATCAAGGGGGGCTCTCAAGTGAGTAGCTTGATTGTATCATTCGTTGAGAGCTCAAACCATTGCATCCTTGCATCATCTTTCTTGATTTTTATTTGTATTTCCTTTTTAGGTTTTATAGCTTGTGGTTATATTCGTGACAAGCTCTAGTTCATCGAAAACGGATTTCATATGCTTCTTCTATCGCGTTTTCGGTGTTGGAGGTTTTACCGGTCTTTTTCGAGGAAGGGTTCTCATCATTTTCTCATGGGACTTTTCTAATTTGCTTCTTATTGATATTTCTATTAAGAATGTGTTAGCCCTTGTCGCTAGCTTTCCAACAAACTTGGTTTCGTTGAATTCGGGGTTCGTTTGCAGAAGTTGTGGCAGTTTTGGTATTCTAAAAAGGCTGCAGCGGTACTACCGCAGACAGGAGCGGATGTAATTTTTTACTACCGCTCAAGAGCGGTACTACCGCTCCGGACCAAAAACTCGTCACAAGTCCAGCGGTGGTAGGCACGGATGTATTTTTTTAGTACCGCTCGCAAGCAGTAGTACCGCTACCCTTTGAGGTAGTACCGCTACCCCTAGCGGTAGTACCATGAGGTCGAGCGGTAGTACCGCTCGGTGCGGGCTGTGAGCATAACGCTTGGATTTTTTCCCCACCTATAAAAGGGGGTCTTCTTCCCCAATGAACCTTATACTTTGAGCTCGTGTTCTTTCCCCATTGTTGACCTTCTTCGAGCTTGCTAACTCTCAATCCCTCCATGGATTCTTGCTAGTTTTGAGGGAAAAGAGAGAGGAGATCTAGATCCACATTTCCACCAATCACTTTCTCCTCTATGTGAGAGGAACCCCTTGGATCTAGATCTTGGAGTTCTTGGTGTTTCTCCTTCTTGTTCTTCCTCTCATTTTCCTCCCTAGCATTAGTTGCTTCGGTAGGATTTGAGTGAGAATGACTTGGGCACTCCGTGTGCCCTTGCCATTGCATTTGGTGCATCGGTTTGAGTTGTCCACGGTGATACGTGGAAGTTACAAGTTGAGAAGCTTATTACTCTTGGGTGCTTGGTACCCTTGAGCTTGTTCCTCTTGGGTGCTTGGGCTCCCTAAACGGTTGGTTGTGTTCGGAGCTCATCATTGTGGTGTAAAGCTCCGGGCAAGCGTCGGGGTCTCCAATTAGGTTATGGAGATCGCCCCGAGCAATTTGACGGGTACCGGTGACCGCCCCCAAGGGTTGCCAAAGTGTACGGGTTCGGTGACCGCCCCCAAGGGTTGCCATTTGTACGGGTTCGGTGACAGCCCTCAAGGGTCCCTTAGTGGAATCACGGCATCTTGCATTGTGCGAGGGCGTGAGGAGATTACGGTGGCCCTAGTGGCTTCTTGGGGAGCATTGTGCCTCCACACCGCTCCAAACGGAGATTAGCATCCGCAAGGGTGTGAACTTTGGGATACATCGTCGTCTCCGCGTGTCTCGGTTATCTCTTACCCGAGTCCTTTACTTATGCACTTTACTTTGTGATAGCCATATTGTTCTTTGTCATATATCTTGCTATCACTTAGTTGTTTATCTTGCTTAGCATAAGTTGTTGGTGCACCTAGGTGATCGTAGTTGTTGTAGGTTTTGTGCTTGACAAATTAACCGCTAGGTTTATTCCGCATTTCTTCAAGCCTAAACCGTAATTATTTTAAAGCGCCTATTCACCCCCCCTCTAGGCGACATCCACGATCTTTCAACATGTATGCAACACTCACTAAACAAAAACTAAAACCAAAGCTAATACAAAAAAAACAGAATTTGTTCTAAGAAAGAATGAATCAAGGGCATTGTTATTACCTAAAAGAAGAAAGAAAATGTAAAAACGCATAAAA
>NW_025245503.1:0-2624 GCF_018294505.1 Triticum aestivum
GAGAGTACGACAAAGGTATTAGGGATGCCCTGTCCTGAAATGAAAAATGAATTTACTTTATGTTCCAAATAATAAATTCCTGGGAAAGTGCTAGTATGGACGGTACCCGTGGATAGGGCTAGCCGTGGAATGTGAAAGAATGGTGGAAAAGGTAAACTTTATTTTCTGTTTGGTCACTGCCTATGATATATCTGGCATGGAAAGTGTTGGGAATTACTTGGTCGTTTTCATTGATGGGAAAAGTATGCCACCCACAATGTTTTTATCTCTCCTTTTCGCTTTGAGCTCAAGCACCTCTACAAATCCCTCCCTCCCTCTGCGAAGGGCCTTTCTATTTACGTTATGAAATTTTTATTTTTATTGAGTCTCCATCTTCTCTTATCAAGCACCAACTAAGGGGAACTATGATCATACTTAAGCATTGGATGTAGCTAATATGCGAGTGTGTTTCATGAATGGATCAATGATTGAGCATGATGGGCTAGGGATAACTCGCTTTAGTGTTGATATTTTGAAGACATGGTTGCTTTTTGATATGCTTGAGTATTTAAACCTTCATGTGAAAACTAGGCTGTTGCTTTGAACCTTATAAAAGTCCATATGGCCATGCTAATAAAAAAAAGAATGTGATGAACTTGATATGCAGCATTCCAGATGAAAAATTCTGTTTTTATCATTTACCTACTCGAGGCCGAGGAGGAACTAAGCTTGGGGATGCTGATACGTCTCCAACGTATCTATAATTTTTGATTGTTCTATTATATTATCATTCTTGGATGTTTTACAATCACACAACTAGGGAAAACCCTCATAGTAGTGCAGGTTTTGAGGCTCGCAGCAGCACGGGCAGCCGCGCTACTACTACGGCGCTACAACTAACTGTTAGTAGTAGCGTGGTCCGCACCCGTGCTACTACTGTTGACTATATCAGCAGCGCTTTTCTGGAATGCGCTACTATTAGTTAGCTGTAGTGATTTCCTAGCCCCTCGCTATTGCTATATCTTTCATCATTTTCCTTGCTTCCTACCCCATTTCGGTTCCAATAAACTGCAATTTTCAGATACAAGGTACTACTAGATATCAATTTCATGAAGCATTATAGGTACTAGGTAGTAGTCCCTCCGTTCCAAATTAGTCGTCGTGGTTTTAGTTCAACCCACGACGAGTAATTTGGAACGAAGGGAGTACTAGATAACAATTTCATGTATAGTCAACATGCATCCTCAAGCAGTACAAGGTCATATCGACGACGATCATCATATGTAGTTCTAGATGATATCGGTGACGATCATCATATGTAGTTCTAGATGATATAGCCACACACACATATGTAGTTCTAGATGATATCGAAGACGATCATCATCCTCAAGCCTGGACGGTGGGTGTTCCTGATAGTAATTAGGATGGCCTGTCCAACACGAAGATTCTTGCCATCGAGGAATCTCTTCCACCCAACTGGGTTTAAGTGTGTGCGACCATCTGTGTCCATGCCGTAAGTACATGTTGTGAGGGAGCCCCTTGCGGTAAGGTGTAGTCCAGCTGAGCCTTCTTCATCAGGCTCGATACCATAACTCACAGATAGGCTCTTTGCCAATTTCTGAATAAGAAAAACATATCAATTAATAAATAGCCTCGCACATACTCTTGCAAATAGGTATATATGGATTATCTACACTATTAATAGTTCCTTAGATTCTACACTAATAAGCATGTGATCGAACTCTACACTAAAGCATTATATCATCGACTAGATTCCACACAACATATCATTGGACTCTACACTAAGCATATCATCGGATAATTTGCATTTGTAAGTATAACATACCATATCATGTCGATCGACCATGGTACTTGTCAGGTGGGTCACGAGTGGCACCCCGACAAAGTCAGCACATGGCGGAATTATGTCCCATAGGTTGAACACCTCCTCCTCCCTCAGCCTCATTCTTTGAACTATGATGGCTTCATGAAGTGGGTCCTCATCATCTTCATCGAGTGGGTCCTCATTATCTTCATCATCTTCGTCATCTTCATCATCTTCCACCAGGTTGATATAAATGATAGCCAACTTGGGTCTTTCTGCTTTGAAGGAGAAGCTGATCAACTCACTACCAGTAAGACGAATGCGGGCTAGGAAATGGGCCCATCCATCTCCTCCAATCCGCGACATATTGCGTCCTTTCTCGACCTCCATAGTGTACGCCCCCAGGAGCCTCAAATGTCATAGTGTCTCCTGTCAGCTTGTTGAATTTCAACCTCACATTGCATGGGACGATCTGTGTAAAAAAGCAAAATGACACAATGCAGTAATGCCAACACTAAAAATAAAATAGTTGTTACAGTTCATATAATTTCTTACCACCGCATGAGAAAAACTCGGCTGGAAGTAGATGCCGAACAGCTTGCCAGTTGCAAGGCTGCTGGCGCACCTTGACTTGCACAGTCGACATGGTGGTGGTGGCGGCGCCATTTTCCTAAAGCAATATGAGCAAAGGATTAATGATCCACTTCACTATTAAATCAACTAAATCAACTAGCCTATTAAATCAACTTGCCTACTAAATCAACTAAATCAAAATATTCTATAAATCAACTAAATCAACTAGCCTATTAAATCAACTTGC
>NW_025245504.1:0-2624 GCF_018294505.1 Triticum aestivum
AATTACCAAGCCAGTCTACAAATGGCACCTTTTGAAGCCTTGTACGGGCGGAGATGTCGTACTCCATTAAATTGGTCAGAAACAGGAGACAGTCGTATCTTTGGCCCAGACATGCTCAAGGAAGCCGAGGAGAAAGTTGGACTAATCTGGGACCGACTCAAGACAGCTCAAAGCCGACAAAAGAGTTATTACGATCGAAAGCATCGTGAAGTCAGCTTTGAACCCAGTGAATATGTGTATCTACGAGTATCTCCTATGAGGGGCCTGCAACGGTTCAAAGTTAAAGGAAAGCTAGCCCCAAGATTTATTGGACCCTTCTGTGTGGTTGCACGAAGAGGCACAGTAGCCTACCAGCTAGACCTACCCAAAGAGCTGTCAGACGTCCACGACGTGTTCCACGTCTCACAGTTGAGGAAATGCGTAAGCAACCCAGAGAAGCATGTACCACATGAGAGCATTGACATGCAACCAGAACTCACCTATAGGGAACGTCCAATAAAAATATTAGAGGAGTCTGAAAGGAGGACCCGTCAGAAAACAACTAAATTTTTCAAGGTTCAGTGGAGCAATCACACCGAGGATGAAGCAACATGGGAAAGAGAGGATTTTCTTCAGGCAGAGTACCCACACCTATTTAAGGATCAGCTAAAATCTCGGGGACGAGATATTTCCTAAGGGGGTAGGTGTTGTAACACCCCAAAAAATTTATTTGGTTTTATTAATTTCCTTTTTTATGGGAAGGAGGTTATTTAATTTTTTTTTAAAACCTCTCCTTCTCAAAACCTTTAAGGCAAGTATTTTATGTGTTTATCTCAACATTTACTTTGGTCTTGAGGGCTTTTCATTTAGTGTTGACTCAACACAAATATTTTCTTTGGGAAAGTTTTTGAAATCCTTTCTTTTAAAAATAACCCTATGGCTTATGGATTGATTCTTCCTCATTCAAAAAAAATTCTTGCCATGACCTAGGTTGAAAATTTTCTTCCAAAACCCCTCCCTCCACTTTGGGTCAAGTCAAATAACCAATCCCAGCAAGTTCAACCCATTTTTGATTTTTATTCTATTTATTTTATCCTCAAAACAATTTATGTCATTTATTTTGAACCTTAGTGATTTACAAAGGAACCACCAGATCCCTTTTGAGTTTTGGTTCCAAACAAACTCCTCTGACTAGTCCCTAGTACCCTCAGCCTAGATCCATCAAGACCCACTAGTACACAGTTCAAAATTTTCAAATTTTGCTTGCTGCAAGTTTGGACCAGATTTGCCATTTTGGGTGAAATTCATTATTTCTCTTCTCCAAAAATTCTGAGAAAAATCATGCGGCCTCCAGATGCATCAAGAGACCTCTACACCAAAGTTCAACACCAGAAAAAAAATTCCACGTGCTTGAAACATTTCGTCGAACAGCTGGTGTGCACTGTTTCTGTCAAAATTCAGAGTTCAGTGTTTCATTTCAGTCGTCAGTGTCGTTTTCGTCAGTCAGCAGCGTCAATCTCACCAGTGCACGCGTTGGCGCCTTGCTCCCGGCTCCTCCTTCTTATCCACCGCGCCGCACGGTCGCCTGGACGGTTGCGAGCGTCGGCGGTGAGCTGGCAGAGGTGCATCGCCCCCATGAGCGGCGGCAGCAGCACTTGCTGCGGCTGCCAGAGAGGCGCAGCGAGGGACGGTGCCGTCCAGCACCGCCCACACCACCAGAAGCCTACGCGTGGCCGTCTTCTTCCTGTGTGTGCTGCAGCACAGTCGCCGTGGCCTGAGAGGCGCAGAGCACGCTCTCTGCCGCCGACGGGCCCGTGAGGCCGTTCCGTCGAACACTTGGAGTATCGCCCAAGTCTGGCCAAGTTTAGCTACGGGATGAAGCCAGTGATCCAATCCGCAGCTGCCCCGACCCCTAAACCGCCGTTCGACCACTGCCTTGCCATAATCATCGCCGGAGTTATCCCGTTCTCGGCAACCGCCTCGGACCGGCTATAAAAGGGAGCCTCGAGCTCGCCTTCAACCCAGCACCACTCCTACACCTCACCAGAGCCACGCCTAGCTACTAGGAAGACCTCGGGGAGGCCTTCTTCCCCGACTCCGGCCGCCCCGATCCGCTTTGGGCTCTGGCACGATTCCGTCTGGTGAGACCACCCCCGCCTCCCAGACCGTGCCAGTCGCCTCCTAGTACACCCACTCCTCTAACCCGAGCCTCAATTTGACATCTGCAGCCCTCCCCGGCGAGATCCACCATAGCCCGAACCACCGTCCGCTGGAGTGGAGGCCGCCGTCGACGTGGTGCTCGCCAACGACCAACTCCACCACCCACAGACGCGGGAGAGCACCGTGAGTCCGTAGGTACCATCCACTCCCCCTACCTCGCCGTGGATCGCCGCCGGCGACCACCGCGGCCCTCGGGCGCCGGGTGCTCTGTTTTGATTTTAAACCTGACGGGTGGGACCCCCTCGTCAGCTTTTTCTCTTTTTCGAAATGTTTTCTGAAAACGCCTTCGGGCAAAATACGTTTTCTAACTGAGGCGTTTTCTGTCCTTTTTATGAACTGGCCCCTGGAAAGTTTCTGTTTCATTACAGATGAGTCCCTGGACTAAAACCTTAATAACTTTTAAACAAAAGATGATTTTGGGTTGA
>NW_025245505.1:0-2624 GCF_018294505.1 Triticum aestivum
AAAAAAAACAGCAGCTACTCCTTCCATTTTAAAATAAGTGCACTAATTTTTCGAGTTGTCTTGTTTTTTTCTCTGATTTGAGTTGTGAGGATACTGGTAGTAATGTAGCCGGGCCCTTGAGCAGTGACAGCACCGCCCTGGCACCATTCCGCTCTGTTTCTCAAAAGAAAGAAAACAAATGCTCTGCTCCCGACCACGGCGGCGACGGCGACGGCGAGGAGACGGGCAAGGACGAAGGCCCGTCGACTTGAAGCTGCTATTATCCCAGCCCCGCCCTCTCCTCCGTCCGCTGGAACTGGGACCGGAAGCAAGCGCCCCTCACCAGGTCAGCTCTCACCTGCTCTGCCCGCGCCCTGCCCTGCAGGTGTTTGCGTTTATTCCCACCACCACCAGCCAGGTTCCTTCCACCGCTGCGACCTAGCTCGATTGATTACCATGGTCACCAACCAATCAACCACTCAGCTACCTACCGCGTGCACGCACGCACGCTTGTTTGCTTTAGTGGAATCGCAGCTGTCTCCGTCTCTCTCGGTGCGTCCCCAGAAATTAAGTAAGTAATGGCCAGCCACCATACATCAAGGGACGACGAGCTTGAGCTTGAAGCCAATAAAGCTGGGCCTTGTGGGAACCAATTCAGGTACTATAATATGATCCACTCGAGTTTAGGCGCTGATCCCCAGTGCAGTGCCTGTCTTTTAACACCGGCTTTCTGTACCAAGCTCATTCACATGGCATGTCCTTGAAGACCCCAACGACACCAGCGCCAGACCCGTAGCCTAGCCTTGTTCTTACTCTTGGATTTGCTTCACGGGATGGGATGTGATTAGTTTGGCTGATCAGATCCGGTGGTAGCAATGTATAGATGGACATACACATCTTTGGCTCAAGCACGTCTGGCCTGAGCCTGACCACTTCTTCAGGGGAACCACAACTGATGCTCCTTCAGTTCACTAGAAGTATATCAGTAGAGACCTCGATACTGAAGGAGCCAAACCAAATGTGATATGGTCTCTCTTGATCCCACCTTCTCCCGTATCAACTTCAGGCATAGCTGCTCGAATGTATCCATGTCCAGTGTATGCTGCTCTCTCTACTCTGTTAGCACTCTCAAACTTAACCGTGCATGCTGCTCTCTCTACTCTGTTTTTTGTGGAATGGTAAAATCTCATAGATATATATTACATGTTAGTAGAACAACTGTTGAGCTGAGCCTTGGCCTAATGTATCGAAATACATGTTGTATTCCTTTCAAGAAGACCATCGAGCCTCTCCCCAATACGTACAGAGTATATTCTGGGACGACACGAGTAGTTTGTGGTATTGATTAGTACTAGTTTATTTGTAGCTGATGACAGCCCCTTGTCCTTTTTTTTAAAATCGGTGTGACAAGAAGTTCAGCTAATAGCCTGATTATTACTACTCTCTTGGCTTTGTGCAGCTGCCTAGTGCTTTCGCCTCACACTTGTCCTTTACAGGCAAGCAAGTGTAGCACGATTAGCTTTGTTTAATCGCTGATTAGTTAACAGGTGCTACAAAGTACTTTTGTGACACACTGGCACAATTCTCAACACGTTTTAATATCATATTCTCCCTCTTTATTGATTGCTTTTCTTTTAAAGCACCATATTGTCTCTCCTTTTTGTGTGGGTGGAGAAGGTGTGGTACCTCAGTCTCAGTGTAAATGAGTTAGTGATACTGTACCTTCTCTTGCCATCTTTTGATCTGTCATCCACTTTCAATTCCTTTTTTGACTTGCGAGGAGGAGACTGACTCCGTGTTAACCCAGATGGTATATCAATATATTCTGGGATGATGGAAGTAGTTTGTAACAGTAATGATTAGTAGTTTATTTGTACCTGATAAAAACCCCTTGGCACTTTTCTAATCCGTGTGACAAGTGCAGCTAGCCCAATTATTACTAGACAATAGCGGGCATCCGATACGTTTGAGGAATCACTCACTTACTCCTTTTCTTCTTCTTCTTCTTTATTTTTGCGGGAAAAGGAATTTATAGATTAAACAATAACCCTTACAACAAGCCTCTCTTCCTCGTTGTCGCTCTTGTCTCCGCAGCCCTGCTGCTCTTTGTGTAATCTTTATTCCGAGTTCTGTGAGTACTTTTTTTATGTTCCCGTGGCCGTTCAATACAAAGCAGTGCATTTTATTCTGATCAGTCAACAGTGATTCAGGATAATTTACATGCGAAACCTGCCTAGCAAGTGGTGGAACTGTAAGCGTCTCGCTCTGATTGATCTTCTACATATTTCAGTCAGACATCATGCACTGTTTGTCACTGATTAATTAACAGGTGCTGCAAAGTACTTTTGTGACACACTGCCACAGTCCTCGACATGTCTTAATATCATATTCTCCCTCTTTATTGACTGATTTTCTTTTAAAGCACCATGTGAACGAGTTCATGACCTAGCTATTTTTTCAGATTTATTGAAGCAGCCCATTTGCTTGCTCGTCCAGCAGCCAAACCAATTGTGATCCTGGTCTTGTATCACACCAGGCATAGCGGCACAGGTCGACTGGATGCCCAGTGGTTGTTACGACTCACAAACTTGAACCTTGTGCAACCTTGCACGCTGCTCTCTCTCTCTCTCTCTCTCTCTCTCTCT
>NW_025245506.1:0-2624 GCF_018294505.1 Triticum aestivum
TCATCTAATTCATGTAGGTTGATAAGCCTACTATATAATGTAATAGAATTTATAAAAAATTCATATATACGTTGATAGCCCGCTCGATACGTTGTGATTCATAAAGACCACTGCAAACATCAATGTTCTGCTTATCAGAGATAAGATTGATTAATACCCGTAACAATCCATGTCCTTAAAAAAGGGTGCATGCATGTATAGGTTGATCATGTTTCTTGCGTTATGTGTTGTGTGCATGCATGTGGGCGAGTGTTGCGTTCGTGCATGTGTATGTTTCAGTGTTACATGCATGTGTGCATGCATGTGTGTGTTCGTGAGTGCATGTGTGTGTGTCAGTGTTGCACGCTTTCATGCGTGCATGTGTTCGTGTGAGTGTTGCATGTGTGCATGTGTACGTGTGAGTATCGCATACATGCATGCATGCAGGCATTGTGGGCATGTTTGTACGCATGTGGTATGTGTTTGTATTCACCACAGTGGCTCATGCGTGCGTCCAATTTAAACGACCAAGGGGATCCTTGTCCGTCGTGGTTAGGGCGCACGGGCTGCCAACTAGAGGTCTCACGACTTTGAATCCCCACTGACGACTAATTTATTACCATTTTTGTCTTTCATATGCACGCTGATGGGTGGCCCTATGGTAATGTGCGTTGGTGAATGTGGACCGTTTGACTGGTCAATTGATCGTGACATCAACAATTACGGAGCTGTATGGTGAGCAAGTGACCGTATGATCACCATAAAACGTATTTTATTAACAAAGTACAGACTCAAGCTACCATTTCTTTCGTATACGCGCTGATAGGTGGGCCCCACGGTTACATGTGCTGATGGTGCAACACTAGTTGCGCCACGTGGAACGTTTGACTGGTCAATTGATTGTGTCATCAACAAATAATGGAGTCGCACGGGTGAGCCAGTGACCGTATAATCATGACATGTATTTTTTAAACACATTACAGATGCAAGCACTTATATATACGCGCAGACACTCGCCACTATAAGAGCACACACGTACACCCTACCCCTATGAGCAGCTTCAAGAGAGTGTGCCAGCATACGATCTTCAGATTTTACAAAGTCACCATAGGTGCCTTGTAGTCGAGGGGGACATCTCCTCCCACTGAACGCACATTGCCAGAAAATACTAAAATTAATCCAGGATAAATGCGAGCACCTGGACTTTAACCCTAGTGGGTTGGGGAAACCACTGTCCTCCTAACCATCCAACCACAGGTTGGTTAGCACCACAACATGTATATGGTGACCGCGATGAGCTTATTCTGATGTCGAGTGACCATATCGTGCTTTTGCTTCAAATACAATGACCGTAAGTATCATCAACAAAATACGGAGCACGCATCAAATACAATGCCCGTCAGTGTCATCAACAAAATATAGAGATGTATCGTGAGCTAGATACCGTGTGATCACCACGAGAATGTATACGTTGACCGTAATGAGCATATTCTGAAGTCCAGTGACCGTATAGTGCTTTCGCTTGAACTACATTGACCGTCACGCGTGAATGTGTCAGGGGCATACTTTTAGAGGGCCAAGAGATAGTTTGTTTGCGTACGTGAAAGTGGTGTAGCGAGAGGGGGTGTCCGGTGGATACAAAGAGAAATATGCCCTTCGTTTCTCTTTCTCGTGACTAATATTTTAGGAGAAAATATAAAAATTCACAATGCAAAACAAATATTATTGGATGCACCATGCAATTAACTTTCATGTATAACTTTGTACTATTGTATATGCTTATTTTCTTGGTGGCCGATTGTGTGTGGGGTGTGGTGGGCACATCATTTCTAGTTGTGGTGGGTCAATGTGAGGACTCATGGGTCGGTTCCATCCTGCGCCACATAGGTTGGACCGGGATAGGTTATACAAAGACCCACGTGGTGGACTCGGTGTACATGATCAAGCTACAAGAGTCGTGGAGGACTATATCCCCACGTGTGTGAGAACGGGCCGAGGCATAGTGCATCTACGTGTAAAAGGCGGATCTATGCATTAAATTAAAATATAAATGGCAGTATTATTTTTGGATGAGATCATGAATCTTGCAATTTGCGTATGAACAAACATCGTTCTATCAGACACCCATACTCTATTGAAATCTAGCATGTGCATGGGTTTATATCATATTATCGATCCATAGAGTGAGAGTGGTTTGAAATCCAGACAATGCATTGCTTTTGCAATTCATATATAAAAATTAATTAGTGCACTCCGTGTTGTTAGTGTCAAGCACTTTATACATTTGTCACTTTCATGGATACATTCCAAATTGCAAGCTATGAAATAGAATACACGTTGAATTCAACATAAAGGGGGTTCGGAAAATTTGAATTCATGGGAAGTGCATTCATCTATTTGAATCCGAGATAATGTCATTTGTAAATAATATCTGAAAGGGGCATCAATCTTTGTTGTGTGTTTGAACATGCTATATATTCATATGCATGTCTAGCTATTTTTTTGCAACCAAGGAGATTATATCTGGAACC
Source organism: Triticum aestivum (assembly GCF_018294505.1). Lineage (NCBI taxonomy): Eukaryota > Viridiplantae > Streptophyta > Magnoliopsida > Poales > Poaceae > Triticum > Triticum aestivum. Next base: position 2,511 of record NW_025245506.1, read on the forward strand.
ATGCATGAATTGAGGTAAGTTGCATATTTTTTAATATATACTCGTGTACAATGTATATTCAAATGTGCCCCCTCCATTCCAAAATAATCAAAGTTTTAGGATTTGCAAGAGTCA
>NW_025245507.1:0-2624 GCF_018294505.1 Triticum aestivum
TTACAATTTTGCCAGGAAATTAAAATTTTATTTTCTGGTTTTATCTTTTAATTTTCAGATCACTCTGCCCCTCTGAAATTTTGAGTTTTTCCTTCTAGGTGGAAACCTTTCAGAAATATTGTTGGACTTGTATATCTTCCCAAGAACATTTCTTCTATCAGTGGAATTATTTCTACAATTATTTTTCCTGAGCTTTATTTCTTTAAAAATGATTTTTCATAAGTTTTAGGGTTCCATTTGCACTGCAGCCCTTTCAAATACTTCTTTAAAATCCCCACCAAAATTTGGGCATGTCATGTGATGTTCCCACATCACTTTTATGCAAAAATCTCTTTTAGTCATTTGGAAATTTTGAGCCCTACCCCAAGTTTTCAAATCTGGTCCAGTTTGTATTTTGCACTACAACCTATTTAAATATTTCTTTATAAATTCCACCAAAATTGGGAGATGTTAGTAGTAGTGTATAATTCAACTTTATGCAAAAATCCATTGGTGTTCTTTGAAAATTTTGAGCAAATCATCTTCTTTTGGTCTCTGGTCCAGTTGGGTATTTTCTACTGCAACCATATTTTATCTTGCCCTATTACCCATGATTTTTCTCCTGCTCATAGACCACTCTACCAAACCCTTAAGTCCAGGAGATTGGACCCATTGGAGTATTTTTTGGTCCATGTAATAATGCCCTACAGCGCCACCGTCAGAGCTCCCTTGGCGGCACGCCGGCGTCCGCAGCAGGCTCCTGCCATGGACGGTGCCGCCCGAGCCACTCCAGCGCGCCAGCTCGCCCCTGAACAGCCCGAGCTCATCCACGAGTCCGTCCGCTAGCGCCCGTCGCCGCCACGTCGCTCTGCTAGCAACAGAACGGCGGTTCGCCAGCGTTCTTATCCGCAGCCGCGGGGACCGACCTCCTCGGGCTATAAATAGCCCTTCCGATCACGCCTAGGCTCGTCGGCAACCCTGTTCGAGTAGTAGGAAGCCCCCCCCTCCCTAGTTGGCCAGAGGCCATCATCTCTCCCATCTCCGGCAGGCCCAACCGCCGCCACGTTCCAGTAAAATCCGGCCAAGACCGAGGCCCCTAACTCCTCTCGTGCTCCCATCCTCCTCCCCTCGACCGTGCGGAGCCACCCCACCTCTCAAACACGATCGGGAACCACCATAGCCCGAGACCCCAATCCACCAGAGGCCACCATCCGCCATGGAGCTCACCGCCGGCGACCCCCTTTGTCCCCATGACCCTCTCGGCCGCTGGAGGACCGCCCTGGACTGGCGGATCCATCCCTGCCTCGGAATCCCGTGGGGAGCCGCCGTTCATCGGCGGCAATCGCCAGAGCTCCGCCTCTGCTCGGCCAGAGGAGAAAGAAGGCGCGGGCGACTGGTCAAACCTGACCAGTGGGCCCGATGGACCCACTGTCAGTGACCCAGCGACGACCCATGCTGGCTTTAGTGGAAGCGCAAACCCCATAGTACGTTTCCTCCTGTTCGAAAACGTATTACTCCCCGAACCGTTTTCTTTTTCTGATTTTATTAAAAATAGAATTTTGACTAAACTTTGACTAGCTATAACTTTTAAAATATAAGTCCAATTGATTTGATTCTTTTTTTGTTTTTTCTCAAATTTTGTCTAGTTTATTTTTATATTTATTTTAAAATCTTCTGAACAACTTTTTTGTACTATTCTGAAACTATGTGTTAATTTGAAATTCTCTTAAATAGGATTTGGAGAGGGAAAGAACTTTCGAAAAGTGCACCCCCACTTGCATACTCTTGAAGGCAAGCATTCTGAACCCTGGCATAATATTGTTGTGTGTTGTTTGATACAAATACGATACCACCTCGACGCGAAGTATTCGGTATTTTATGTGGTGCGATGATCATATTCATGAGTGCATAATGATGATTCTTTTCTATTGGGATTTTGAAATGCTTCTGATAGTAATCACCCTCGTATGCCTTTCATGCCTACCGGAAGGAATCCGGGAAAGTCTCTGTCTTGGGTAGACACGAGCTGGTCTCTAATTCTTCGTCGAGACGGTTATGTCCGGTAAGGCATGGTGAGGTATGATGAGTGGTGATTATGTCTGATTGGTGTGAAATATATTTCTTCTGCTTATCATGCAGGAAATGCTTTAACCTCCCGAGTCGACCATTGATTGAGTCTTGTTGCAGTAACCCCCATACTTGTTTTGTACTACCACTTGTCCCTGCCATAGGTAGGGTACGGTTCAGTAAGTTGTCAACCCCTTCCTAGCACACACCATACAGAGAGGCCATGGTGGAAGATACCGGCTGCATCCAGTAGGCATGCCACCTGGTCCGGGGGCATGGGTGTTTCCGGTTGGAGCCGAGGGGGTAGCTCCCCTAGTTTGTGCGCGTTACAAATTTTGTGATCCCATGCTAGTCGAGGTTGTAGCCTCCCCACTTAGAGTTTCGCTTAACGGGTGTCGTGGGTGATTCCAGACACCGGTAAGTTAGGCTGGTGTGTGCGGTCAGGTGTGTTTTCAATTAAAAGACCGTAGACGGAATTAGTCCTGATCGACTAAAGGAATCCATTACTCGTGGGTAAAGAGTACACCCTCTGCAGAGATTATATCTAGTTGAATAGCCGTGTCCATGGTTAAGGACTA